>NC_090652.1:322841497-323013997 GCF_040937935.1 Hyperolius riggenbachi
CAGAAAATATGGTCAGTCAGCCGAGGCAGCACGGCATAGCCAGCACAGACCGGAGCCTGCTGGGGCAAATCTCAGTAGGTTTATTTGGGGTTAGGTAGGCTCTGTGGATAATTGTATTTTGTTTATCCCTTGTTGCAACTAGATATTCAAACAGTTTGGTCCAGATGTCTTCCTAGTCTTCATCCTCTATATTGGGGTGTAACCATGGTTGTTTATATACGGTTATCTCGGGTTCAGTGATTAGAATGACATTTTGTTTGATTACTGAGTTCTTCTTTAGTTAGGTTTTCATTTAAAAGCGTATCCTCCATTTCAGAGCAAGTTACTCTAGCAGGCTCCCGCCCAAACTGTACGACACATGCGTGCCTCCGCTGCAGGTATCTGAAGAGGTTATTAAGTAGGGAAAAGATCCATTAGATAATTAGTCACCTAGGGCTCCTGCAGAGATTATATGTTGTAAATGGGTTATCCCCTTTTTAATCCAGATAATGGAGTCCGGTATTGTAAAGAATAGATTTAAAGTTTGGTTGTTCCAAATCGGTATGTTTGGAGACGGTGTATTAGTGGGAGAGGAGCACCATGCTTGGACTGCACTCCAGGCATGAATGACCACTTCCATATTGATAAGGGATATGACACCTTTATGCCTCTATAGTATTTCACCAAGTGCTTCAAACAAGCCCAAAAGTGCCGCATCCAAGACCATTGAGGAGTTGGACTTGTCTTGTGTTAAACCAAGTGGGCTGTGCCAAGCTGGCTAGCAATAACCTATTCATACAGATTAGGGAAGGCAAGGCCTCCTTCAGTCCATGGTCTTTGTCATTTTTTTTTAAATACCTTTTTTAATACCTTTTTTGTATAGCGCTTTTCTCCTGTGGGACTCAAAGCGCTTGCGAGGCAGCCACTAGAGCGCACTCAGTAGGCAGTAGCAGTGTTAGGGAGTCTTGCCTAAAGAGCTCCTTACTGAATTACTGGCTTACTGAACAGGCAGAGCCGAGATTCGAACTCAGGTCTCCTGTGTCAGAGGCAGAGCCCTTAACCAGTACACCATCCAGCTAACTCTAGGAGTTTTGTTGTACCCGATAAAGCTGGTTAGGAGTGAGTTTAGTTGTGTGAAAAAGTTCTTTTGTATCCATATTAGACAGTTTTGGAGTACGTAGAAGTACTTAGGAAGGAGTTTAATTTTAGTGAGGTTAACCTGCCTGGCGTTCTGATTCCCGCACATTTGTTTTTTTTTTAATTTTTCAGTTAGCTAGCCTAGCGCTAGCTACATGATTGCCCCCTCTGTGCGGCGTCCCTCCCCTCCGATCGCCGCCGGCGCAATGGCCCGTCCGGAAATCCCGTTCTGAACGGGATTTCCAGGAGGGCTTCCCCATCGCCATGGCGACGCACATCATCGATGTCATGACGTCACAAGGAGACCCGATCCACCCCTCAGCGCTGCCTGCCACTGATTGGCCAGGCAGCGCACGGGGACTCGGCTGGGGGGCGCCCTATCGCATCGGCGGCGAGGCCTGAGCGGTCACCTCCGGCGTCTCTGGACGAGCCTCGTCCAGAACGCTAGGGAGGTTAATTATTCCAATTAGCGAAGTGGAAGGCATTGCCAGCCTAAGAGCTTTTTTTTTTTTAACCGGAGTAGATCAGAGTAGTAATCAGCTGTATTTGAAAGCAAGATATCAAGATAGTTTGTTCTAGAGATGACTTCAAGTGGGGTTTGCACTACAGGAGTGTGTCTTAAAGGAGTTATCCGAGCAAAAATAAGAAACGCTACTTACCCGAGGCTTCCTCCAGCCCCAAGCTCCCTGCATGTCCCTCGCCGCAGCTCTGCCCACAGCCGTTCTCTGCAGCTCCATCCCGGTCCCCGGCGATGCCATCAGGGCGACTTCCAGGTTGGCCAGTACTGCGCCTGCGCAGTCCGCTCCGGCCCACGTGGCGGTGATTGACAGCGCCGCTCGCGCAGGCGCAATACAGGCCGACCTTGAGGTCGCCCTGACGTCATCGCCGGGGAACGGCTTGGCTAATGATAGTGAATGAGCTGGTGCACACCAGTGCGGTTTGTTTTTCCCACAAACGCAAACTCGGGGGGGGCTGCAGCATTTTTTGATTTCTGAGGTGTTTCTGTATAGGAAAGTGGAAAACTGCTCTGAAAAACGCTAGATCATAGCGGTTTCCAGGCGTTTTTGTTACAGAAGCTGTTCAGTAGCAGCTTTTACTGTAGCAATATTTGTAATCTGCGACACAAAAATGCTCCCAAAAAATGCTAGGCATGTTTAGAAAACGTCTCTAAACATGCCTAGGATTGCTCTGAAATCTGCTTCAAAAACCTCTAGCATTTTTGAGGATCTGCTAGCAGTTTTGGTGTGCACTGGGCCTAACAGCCGGTTTTCCCAGCTCCCTCAGAGACTGACAATAGGATGCAAAAAAATACCCTTAAATACATTTGTAACCCGCTGGATCCGTGAGAACCAGGCACTTGGCTAAGTGGAATCCACCAGACACTGACTCAGATGAAATGATCAGTGATTTATTTGTTACCTAACAGTGGTTACTGTAGAAAGGAATCCATTATCAAAATACTTTCCTTGCACATCAAAGGTCAAATAAAACAATCTTCTGGTCTTCTGGACTTCACTGGTAAAAGTTGTGGAAGGAAACTGTTAGTTACACAGAAATTATAGTGAGCTACAATAGGTCTTCTTGTACAACAACCACTTTACAGCATATACAAATCACAGTAGCGATGTTGGGCGTGGGCTGGGGATAGGACCGGTCTACTGAGCAATTCAGTCCAGTATCGGATCAGTTCTCAGTCTCGTGCAACTATATTAAAGTTCTGTTGCTCAGCAAAACCTTACGGGAAACTAGTGACAGCACGTAATAGAGTACTGAGTAGTTCAGTTTGTTGGTTGGTCCAATCAGGACATTCACCTTGCTCCAAGATCTTAAATACTCTTTAGGTTGTATTTGTAGCACTCAATATACAGGTCCTTCTCAAAAAAATAGCATATTGTGATAAAGTTCTTTATTTTCTGTAATGTACTGATAAACATTAGACTTTCATATATTTTAGATTCATTACACACAACTGAAGTAGTTCAAGCCTTTTATTGTTTTAATATGGATGATTTTGGCATACAGCCAGAGGCGTATCTAGAGGTTTGCAGGCATGGCTTGTGCCGCGGGCGCCATGCCTGCCCCTGTGCTGCACTAGCCTGCCTGCCTCCATGCTTCCCTGTCATTCAGACCTCAGATCAGATTAATGCTGTTATCTGGGAAACATGGCTACTTAACTTATGCATGTAAAGCACACTTTGCTTAGTGTTAGAACAGAGGACAGAGAGTGAATAACAAGCTTTTTCTAAAAAGTAACCTTAGAAATATCCTGAACCAAAACACACAAGCAACCATGACACATGTACACAAGAATTTATGCTGTTTTTAGAGGGGAAGGGGGTTTTGACTGAGGGGGCACAATTTCATTGTTTGCCATAGGTGCTGTATTACCCAGATACGCCCAGGGGAGGACTGGCCAGGGGGGAAAGGGGGAGATTTCCCCCCAGGCTGCCTCTCATTTAATGATTTAGGGCTAGTACAGTGCTTGCTGCATTCAGGTTTTTGTATAAGGCAATGTGAAACGGGCTGGCTGAGAAAAATAAAGGTGCAATTACGGAGCAATTAGAGGATGGGTAAGCTGGTAAATGTACACAGCAAGATGCAGAGCAGAGGCTTGCCTGCAGGGTCCATAGCAAAAAAAACCTCTGTCTGCTTTCACACCATTATAGCTCCCAAATGTCCCTCTTCTGAAGGGACAGTACCTCTATGGACATAAGTGAGTGTGTGTATGTATGGGGGGGGGGGGGAGTCTTGGGGAATTAAGGTGGCCATACATCTGTTGTCTCGGCTATCAACCAACCGTTTTGATAATTACTATCGGATTGGGTGAAAATCGGTGCCGCCACAAGCATGCCCAATTGACGATTTGACTGATTTTGGGCGGAAATTGGTTGAATCTGAGATGCTGGGAAATCTCAGGCCGATGTGGTTGAATTGGTGTACAGCGGTAACGACGTGCTATAATCACGAACAATGGACACAATGGAAATCCCTTGCTGTCATCCCTCCAAATGTATTATGTGACCCCCGGTGCCTGTGCAGTTATACTTTACCTGTCACACTGCCCTGGAAGTGTCCTTGCTGTATTTCCAGTTCCACATGGGCGCCCCACATGACTACCAGCATGTAGCACGTGGCGTACGTATCTGACGTCATTTGGGCTGGGGCTGCCATGGAAACCGGCCTCTAGTTTGTGTTTTCCCCCCAGGCTGAAAGGTCCCAGTCCTCCCCTGGATACGCCCCTGCATACAGCTCATGAAAACCCAAAATTCCGATCTAAAAAAAAATGACTGCTTCAATGCGGCGTGGCATGGAGGCAATCAGCCTGTGGCGCTGCTCAGGTGTTATGGAGGCCCAGGATGCTTCGATAGCGGCCTTAAGCTCATCCAGAGTGTTGGGTCTTGCGTCTCTCAACTTTCTTCACAATATCCCACGGATTCTCTATGGGGTTCAGGTCAGGAGAGTTGGCAGGCCAATTGAGCACAGTAATACCATAGTCAGTAAATCATTTACCAGTGGTTTTGGCACTGTGAGCAGATGCCAGGTCGTGCTGAAGAAAAAAATTATCTCCATAAATCTTTTTAGCAGATGGAAGCATGAAGTGCTCCAAAATCTGATAGCTAGCTGCATTGACCCTGCCCTTGATAAAACACAGTGGACCAACACCAGCAGCTGATATGGCACCCCAGACCATCACTGACTGTGGGTACTTGACACTGGACTTCAGGCATTTCGGAATTTCCATCTCCCCAGTCTTCCTCCACACTCTGGCACCTTGATTTCCGAATGACATGATCCGAAAAAAGTACTTTGGACCACTGAGCAACAGTCCAGTGCTGCTTCTCTGTAGCCCAGGTCAGGCGTTTCTGCCGCTGTTTCTGGTTCAAAAAAAGTGGCTTGACCTGGGGAATGCAGCACCTGTAGCCCATTTCCTGCACACGTCTGTACACGGTGGCTCTGGATGTTTCTACTCCAGACTCAGTCCACTGCTTCCGCAGGTCCCCCAAGGTCTGGAATCGGTCCTTCTCCACAATCTTCCTCAGGGTCCGGTCACCTCTTCTCGTTGTGCAGCATTTTCTGCCACACTTTTTCCTTCCCGCAGACTTCCCACTGAGGTGCCTTGATACAGCACTCTGGGAACAGCCTATTCGTTTAGAAATTTCTTTGTGTCTTACCCTCTTGCTTGAGGGTGTCAATGATGGCCTTCTGGACAGCAGTCAGGTCGGCAGTCTTACCCATGATTGCGGTTTTGAGTAATGAACCAGGCTGGGAGTTTTTAAAAGCCTCAGGAATCTTTAGCAGGTGTTTAGAGTTAGTTAATTCAGATCATTAGGCTAATAGCTCGTTTAGAGAACCTTTTCATGATTTGGGTTTTCATGAGCTGTATGCCAAAATCATCAATATTAAAACAAAAGGCTTGAACTACTTCAGTTGTGTAATGAATCTAAAATATATGAAAGTCTAATGTTTATCAGTGCATTACAGAAAATAATGAACTGTATCACAATATGCTAATTTTTTTTTAAAGGACCTGTACTTCCACATGTGTTAATACATAGTTTGGATGCCTTCAGTGTGAATCTACAATGTTCATAGTCATGAAAATAAAGCAAACTTTCAGTGAGTGAGTGAGAGTACAGACAGACACACATACAGAGACACACATACAGACAGTGGGTTGCAAAATTCTTCAGCCCCCTTAAAGTTTTCCACATTTTGTCATATTACTGCCACCAACATGAATCAATTTTATTGGAATTCCACATGAAAGACCAACAAAGTGGTGTACGCATGAGAAGTGGAACGAAAATCTTACAAAATTCCAAACATTTTTTACAAATAAATAACTGCAAAGTGGTGTGTGCATAATTATTCGGCCTTTGATCTGAGTGCAGTCAGTTGCCTATAGACATTGCCCGATGAGTGTGAATGGCTAAATAGAGTGCACCTGTGTGTAATCTAATGTCAGACAACCTCTGAGGCCCTCACAGAGCAGCTGTATTTGTACTAAGAGAATATTGGGAGCAACAACACTGAAGTCCAAAGAACACACAAGACAGGTCAGGGATCAAGTTGAGAAATTTAAAGCAGGCTTAGGCTACAAAAAGATTTCCAAAGCCTTGAACATCCCACGGAGCACTGTTCAAGCGATCATTCAGAAATGGAAGGAGTATGGCACAACTGTAAACCTACCAAGACAAGGCCGTCCACTTAAATTCACAGGCCGAACAAGGAGAGCGCTGATCAGAAATGCAGTCAAGAGGCCCATGGTGACTGGACGAGCTGCAGAGATCTACAGCTCAGGTGGGGGAATCTGTCCATAGGACAACTATTAGTCATGCACGGTACAAAGTTGGCCTTTATGGAAGAGTGGCAAGAAGAAAGACATTGTTAACAGAAAGCATAAGAAGTCCCGTTAGCAGTTTGTCACAAGCCATGTGAGGGACACAGCAACCATGTGGAAGAAGGTGCTCTGGTCAGATGAGACCAAAATGGAACTTTTTGGCCAAAATGCAAAACGCTATGTGTGGCAGAAAACTAACACTGCACATCACTCTGAACATACCATCCCGACTGTCAAATATGGTGGTGGCAGCATCATGCTCGAGGGGTGCATCTCTTCAGCAGGGACAGGAAAGCTGGTCAGAGTTGATGGGAAGATGGATGGAGCCAAATACAGGGCAAACTTGGAAGAAAACCTCTTGGAGACTGCAAAAGACTTGAGACTGGGGTGGAGGTTCACCTTCCAGCAGGACAACGACCCTAAACAAAGCCAGGGTGTCACAGGAGCCCTAGTGGTTAGACCGCAAATGGCCTTCCAAACGGTGCCAGCGCACAGATCGTGCGAACTCTGGTCGCAGTCAATGCGCAGGAACCGTTGGGAATTGGCCGCAGACAAACCAGGAGGGAGCCTGTGGGGTATTGTAATTATAACTTACACACTAGTTCAGGGTATAACTGCCACCACCTCTGTTACCATGGGACAGAGGAGCCCACCGACTGTCTGAGCCTAGATCTACAAATAAAACCGGTTAAAACACGCTGTATTCGGTCTAGCCAACAACAAACAATAGTAGCGTCTCTTCAGAGACCTGGGATTAGTTTGTGTGTGTGCTGAATAATAGGGTAGCTAGAACAACTGACGAAAGCGTCGGTTTATTGAAAGCAATATAAATAATATATACAGACAATTATTAAAATCAACAATTATTAAAACAGTAATAGCCAGTATAAAAATAAAAGGGAGAAAAAATACTTAGTTCCTGGAAAGATGTCCTTTGTGGGAAAACTTGTAAAGTTCTTGGTTTCAATCAAAGTTCAGACCAGGTGGATGCCAGCATATCCTCAAGCTGGCACAGATGAGATCAGGATGATGATGATGTTTCAGGGTGGAGGACACGGAGTTTGTCTCCTCTGCCATTCTTATGCCCCTGATTCAGTAGGAGGGAGTGAGGGCAGGGCCACACACCCCCTTAGAACATGAGATGAATCCTCCCCTTGTCCTGGGGACCAGAAATCATATCTTAACCATATATGGGCTCTATCTCACAGAACCGTACAGGTCAGGGCAGATTTACTAATATCTTCAGGTCTGCCTCGATTTACCCAGCAGCCTGATACCAAACATGAGGGGTGGGACCCCTGTGGTATCGCCAGGGCACTTTCGAACTGCCTAACTGGCAGTCTTTACCTCAGAATGTTCTGAAATGTTCTCAGAACCAGCGCCAGACAGGGCCCTACATGCTTTGTTAGTTTAGAGGGTCTGCCAGCCTGGCAACACAGAAAATATGACACACATAGCAGTTTATGGAATATGATCTACATCTGGGATTTACAGCAGGTCATTCCTAGGTGACGTTTCTTTTGAAGCTTGTGGCAGCAAGCTACGTGTCAGCTCCCCTGCTGGGAGGGAGCCAGAATGTCTGACTTTTCACCAACTAGATTGTTTCTGTCATCGTGCTTGTTAACTCTATCTGATGAATGGGCCATAAGCACAGCTTGAAGCCAGGAACACTCTGCAGCAGGCTAGGGCCGTTTTGGTGGAAGGAGGGAAAGATAAAAAAAGAAAAAACCCCAGGGTTGTCATTTCTGATTCCTGTAATGGCTGCACAAATTTAGCCAGAAAGCGATCAGAAATTGGACTGCGCGGATCCTTCCAATTCGCCCACGTTTCTCACGGCTGTTCCGTGACACAGGGCAACAATGGAATGGTTTAAAACAAAACATATCCATGTGTTAGAATGACCCAGTCAAAGTCCAGATCTAAATCCAATCGAGAATCTGTGGCAAGATCTGAAAACTGCTGTTCACAAACGCTGTCCATCTAATCTGACTGAGCTGGAGCGGTTTTGCAAAGAAGAATGGGCAAGAATTTCAGTCTCTAGATGTACAAAGCTGGTAGAGACATACCCTAAAAGACTGGCAGCTGTAATTGCAGCAAAAGGTGGTTCTACAAAGTATTGACTTGGGGATGAATAATTATGCACACCCACTTTGCAATTATTTGTAAAAAATGTTTGGAATGATGTATGATTTTCGTTCCGCTTCTCACGTGTACACCACTTTGTATTGGTCTTTCACATGGAATCCAATAAATTGGATTCATGTTTGTGGCAGTAATGTGACAAAATGTGGAAAACTTCAAGGGGGCCGAATACTTTTGCAACCCACTGTATGTATCTATGTGATACAGCAATGACAGGTCCTCACCAGCTCGCCATCTCCTGCCTCAGCAACGCTGCAGTCATCTGTGCCTCTCTGTACCCCTGCTGGTAGGACTGGAAAGAGACCAATCCATATATCACACATTATGCTACACGTTATATCACACATTACATCACACATTATATTACACTGACTAGTTTGAAGGACTGCCCATTAAAAATGGGAGCTGTACTGGATGCAGGACCAAGCTCTGGGCCATCGATCCCCCACCGCTCCCCCCACACACACAGATTTTCTAACATGTCTGATCAGGCTGTCAATCCATAAATGGCACAAAATGGATTAAACTCGATCTGATATGTATGAGCAATAGATTACTGGCAGAGTTAATAAAAGTGATCAGAATTGACCTGTGTATGGCCAGCTTTGGATGTTTTTTGCATCAGTGATAAAACTAAGGCTGATTAGTTCAGCAATGCCAGGAGCCAATTGTGAACATCACAAACAGAACTTAAAGGGGAACTTCAGCCTAAACAAACATACTGTTAAGTTACATTAGTTATGTTAATTAGAATAGATAGGTAAATTAATCTTTTACCCACCCTGTTTTAAAAGAACAGGCAAATGTTTGTGATTCATGGGGGCTGCCATCTTTGTCATGGGGGCAGCCATCTTTTTGGTTGAAAGGAGGTGACAGGGAGCAGGAGACACCGTTCCAACTGCCCTGTGTCCTGATAACCCCTCCCAGCTGCACACACTAGGCTTCAAATGTCAAATTCAAAATGTAAAAAAAAAAAAAAATTGCACCAAAACAGCAGAACGAGAACATCAACATCAGAAATCCCATCATGCTTTGCACAGCATAAGGGGAAAACTGCCCGGGCAGTTTTCTTGTGTGCAGCTAAAAATGAGGCTTGTATAAGAGAAAGTTCTGATGCTGTGAAACTGTTAAAGAAACACCAAGCCTTTTCAGTGCTGCTGAGTCGATTTTTAGTCTGGAGGTTCACTTTAAAGGCTTTTAAACAGAGCAGATTCTCCAAATCAAGGAAGAAAAGCTACCTATAGATGTACCTGGATGGCATGCTTCAGTCGCTCCTTGCTAGCAAGCTGCTCCTGTGTGGACAGGTCACAAACCATTCCAGCCCCCAGCCTGTGTGACTGCTGTACAAGCTGAGGTAAGGGGGCAGAGTGAAACACTCAGGGCCGGGCCAAGGCATAGGCTGGAGAGGCTCCAGCCTCAGGGTGCAGTGTAGGAGGGGGCGCACAATTCATTCAGCTGTCATTCCTAATTGTGTATGAAGCAGAAATAAGAAAAGGGAATACATAGCAGTGACTGAAAGCCAGATAACTAGATATTAAGGTGTTGGGGAGGTTGTGGGCCCTGTGGCGCCTCTTAGTCTAATGGCAATCAGTGTGCGACGGCTGGAGTGGGAGGGATAGAGGGGCGCACTTTGGTGTCTCAGCCTTGGCTGCTGGAGGACCTTGTCCCAGCTCTGGAAACACTGTATGTGTAATTCCTTATCTCTGTACCAGAGCATTGCTAAACAGCTTGTTTCACAGACCCCCAAAGAGTTACTGAAAGGTGCGTACACACCAGACACCACCCGTCGGGCATCAGGACTCAATCCCCATGGGCGACATAGTTGGGCTCAATTGTACAGATGCGTATTAGCTGTGTAGCTGATGTGTTGTATTGCTATGCAAGAAGGCGGAGGGATGACAGTGCGGCGCGTGCGTGACATGTGGTGGGCGGGGAGTGGAGCGAATAATAAAGTTGTCTGTTACTGGAGGCGAGTCAATCTGTGAGGTGATTCGCTTGTGCATTGGGGGATCAGGCGATTCTGTACACAAGCCTGAATATCAGCTATCACCGGATGTTAATGGCTGAGGAGGAGGTGGTTATCACCAGTTATTGGCTGAGGTGGTCATTGTCATGGAACAGCCGTGAGAAACGCAGGTGAATCAGGAAGATTCGCGCAGTCAATTTTCTGATAGTTTCCCGGTTAGATTTGCGCAGTCATTGCAGCTAGGGACGGTCGCTAGATTCCGCGGAATTCGAATTTCCGCGATTCCGTCCGGAATTGGGCTAATTCCAATTCCGCCAGTCGGAACGGAATTGCTATAGCGGTAATAAATGTGGAATTCCACCGGAATGCAAATTTAAGTTAGCCAATCACAAGGAAGAAGGTCCTAAGTGTATTTCTGCCTGGAAAACGGAATTTCTGCACCAATAAGAGTATTAATGCGAACCAACCAATCCTACCTTAGCAACCAGCTCCCTAGCTACCTATCAGCAGCTATCCCACCCATTTTGTATATAATAGAGATACGTGCAGCCAGGAAGCTTGTGGGTTTGTCTAGTGTGGAGAGAGGAGAGAGACGCAGACCCATAGTTTTAACATAAAACAAAAGTCTTTCAAGACTGTATATAAATCAAGTCTTTAAAGACTCTGTGAGAGAGTTAGTGTGAGCTATATTAGTAGAGAGATTGTCGTGTACTGTGTTAGTAGTTGCTTGCTGCAGAGCCAGCCAGGCCGCAGGCTTAGTGTTTGACAGAGTGAGAGTGAGAGCGAGTTAGCTGTGTGATTAGTGATTTGTTTGATTAGTGATTGATTAGTTGTGAGTGGTGGTTTTTTTTTTTTTTTTTTTTTTTTTTGGGGGGATTTTTTTTTCTATTTCACCCCCATTGTGATTTGTCCTGCTCATATGTACGTACCCCTTCCCCAATAAAGTTTGTGGCCCCCAAAAAATGGAGAGAGGGCAGCAGAAAATTCCTGCCACTCCTGCAAGGACATGGAGCCATGGATGTTCACGTCAAGTACGTGATCAGGGTGAGGGTGGCAGCAGCAGCAGGAAGCGTTCCCCCCTGGTCAGAAATATCTTCCCTGTGTTCGCAGCAGGCTCAGCAGCACGCAGGAAAATTCTGTCAGAGCAGGAGGCAAAGACAATTGTGGATTATTTAGATCAGGATTCAGAACCCTCTACCCAGGAGGAACTTGAAGCTAGTTGCAGCAGCGCCAGCAGTGGCCGCCAGGTTCCTCATGACCAGAACCCGACCGCAGCTGCTTCTGTTGAGGATGAGCTTGTTTCCTTCCAGTACTCCGTTGAGTCCGCTCCAGAAGTACAGCACATCATCGCTGAGAGAGATGTGCAGAATGTTTGGCATGAGGCATTGGAGGAGACCATGGGACCAAGCTCCCAAGAAGTGGTGGGTTCTGTGGTGACAGAAATGGCCACTGTTTTCTTCATCCAGTGTCACCAGTGAACTCTCAACTACAGAGGGATTTGGTGGCCAGGTGGAGGGTCCAGAAGACTCACTTATTGCACTGGATGATATTTTGGATGATGAGGAGGTGGGTGAAAAAACGTATTTGCCACCTGTTCGTTTAGGCAGTAACAGGCGTGAGCAGCCTGTACAAAAAGAGCAGATGGTTGGCCAGCAGACTGCTTCCCCGTCTGTCAGTACCCGCCACCAGTCCAATGCCGAGCATCAAGGTGCTAGAACAGGTCGCACCACTGCTGGACGTGCACGCACGTCCCCTGCATGGAAGTATTTTATTGATGCGGAAGAGGATGAATCCAGGGCAGTCTGTTGTGTGCGTCGTAAATCGGTGAGCAGAGGCAAATCGGTCACCGGGTACGGCACTTCAGGGCTGCCAATCCATCTGCGCAACAACCACAAATGGGAGTTTGAAGTTGTAAAAAATTACAATAAGATGGTGTCACAGGAGCCCTAGTGGTCAGACCGCAAATTGCCTTCCAATCGGTTTCAGCACACCAATCATGCAAGCTGTGGTCGCACTCGGTGCACAGAAATCAACGGAACTTGGGCAGCAGCCCGACCAGAAGGGAGCCTGTGAGGTACGGTAATTACAACTTTACACACTATTTCAGGGTATAACTGCCACCACCTCTGTTTTCTGAGACAGAGGAACTCACTAACTGGTTATTTCCCGACCTGCAAATAAAAACGGTTAAACACACTCTATTCTGTCTGGCTAATACCAGTAGCGTCTCTTCAGAAGTCTGGTTCGGTTGTGCGGCTGAGAAGCAGGGTAGCGGAACAGTGAATGACTGATAAAGTCTTTTATTCACAGGCAATATAAATAATTAATATATACAGACAATTATTAAAATCAACAATTATTGAAACAGTAATAGCCAGTATGAAAAATAAAAGAAAGGGAGAAAAAATACTTAGTTTCACGGAAAGATGTCCTTTTGTGGGAAGAATCATAAAGTCCTTGGTAAAATCCTTTGTTTCAGATCAAAGTTCAGAGTTCAGACCAGGTGGATGCCAGCATACCCTCAAGCTGGCACAGATGAGATCAAGATGTTTCAGGGTGGAGGACACTGAGTTTGGCTGCCATTCTTATGCCCCTGATCCAGTAGGAGGGAGTGAAGGCGGGAGCCACACACCCCCTTAGAATATGAGATGAATCCTCCCCTTGTCCTGGGAAGCAGAAATCATATCTAACCATATATGGGCTCTATCTCACAGAACCGTACAGGTCAGGGCAAATTTACTAACATTTTCAGGTCTGTCTCGATTTACCCAGCAGTCTGATACCAAACATGAGGGATGGGACCCCTGTGGTATCATTCATCAGGGCACTTTCGAACTGCCTAACTGGCAGTCTTTACCTCAGAATGTTCTGAAACTTCCTCAGAACCAGCGCCAGACAGGGCCAAGCATGCTCTGTTAGTTTGGAGGGTCTGCCAGCCTGGCAACACAGAAAATATGACACATATAGCAGTTTATGGAATATGAGATACATCTGGGATTTACAGCAGGTCATTCCCAGGCAAAGGCTCTTTTGAAGCCTGTGGCAGCAAGCTACGTGTCAGCTCCCCTGCTGGGAGGGGAGCCAGAATGTCTGACTTCTTCCCAACTAAATTGTTTCTGCCATCGTGCTTATCAACTATATCTGATGGATGGGCCATCAGCACAGCTTGAAGCCAGGGAAACTCTGCAGCAGGCTCGTGCCTTTTGGTGAAAGGAGGGAAAGGACTGTTTATTAAAAAAAAAGAAAAAACAGGAATGTCTTTTCTGCTCGTTGCAATGACCAGCAGATCTGACCTAGAAATCAGAGAAACCGACGGCGAATCTTCCAGATTCGCCTACGTTCCTCCCGGCTGTTCCGTGACAGCTGGGAGAAAGGGAAACTCCAGGTTGCTACAGGTAGCCCCTACACAACCAATCCGGATTCTATCGATCTGAATCGCAATCGATGCAGAGAATCGAGTGCGATCGCATTTTCTTCACGGGTGATTCTAGGACACGTCTGCGGCCCCGCAACCGTCCGTGACAGATGGGTGGAGTAAAAGCAGCACCAACAGGCCCCTCCTCTTTTTTCCTAGTCGTCCGAGTCCTGTCCCTATCAAACCTGCTCCTCAGTCCCATTCTACTTCATAGTCTTCTGCATGCCAGGCTGGCAGAGGACTGCAGACCTCGCCGGCAAGCACTTCCTCATCACCCTTGTTGGTTGAATCACCAGTGTTCCAGCGTCAGTCCTCTGTGCCAGAAATGTTGCAGAGGAAGTGGATGCTCCCTGAAACTGATCAGTTTGTGGTGAAAAATAATGCGCTCCTGGCAAGGCTGTTGGGCCAACAGCTGCTGCCCTACCAGTTTGTGGAGTGTGCCCCCTTCCGCAGACTGATGAAGAGTGTTGCTCCACAATGGCGGATCCCCAGCTGCCATTATTTTGCCAGGACTGCTATCCCTGCCCTGCACCAGCACATTGTGGAGTGTGTCGGCCGGTCCATGGATAACACTGAGGGTGGCAAGGTGCACTTCACGATGGATGGCTGGAGCAGCAGGCATGGGCAGGGAAAGTATCTATCTGACTTTTACCGCCCATTGGGTCACCCTCCATGGTGCTGCTGAGGAGGGTGCAAGATCTGGGGCATCTCAACTGGTGGTGCCGCCATGTGGGTTGAAGGGAAGGCCTGTTCCACTTCCCTCTGCTACCTGTTCTGTCCAAGGCCAGTCTGCCATTGCTGAGCCTCCCAGCAAGTGGTCCCACTCCTCCTACACTGGTCTGCAGCACCATCGATGCCAAGCAGTGCTAAAAATGGAATTCATGGAGAACAGGCAAACCTGTAATACTTTCAGCCTTACAGGGTCAGATTCGGCAGTGGCTGACCCCACAAAGACTTGACACAGGTGTAGCGGTATCTGATAACGGTGCCAACATGCTGGCCGCCATTTCGCTAGGGGGCTATACCCACTTACCTTGCTTGGCCCACGTCTTCAACCTTGTAGTCCAGAAATTTCTACTAACTTTCGAAGGGTTGAAGGACACTGTGGCCTCAACGCGAAAAGTGTCAGCCCACATCCGTCGCTTCGCAACTGCCACCGAGGCCATGAAACTGCTGCAGCACCGCCATAGCCTGCCGCAGCACAGGCTTATTTCAGATTGTCTACGCGGTGGAACTCCACACTACACATGCTGGAGAGGTTGTGGGAGCAGCGCACGGCGGTCAGGCTATACCTGTCTGAGGCATCTTCCACCAGAACAGGGCCACTGGACTACATTACTGGGGACCAGTGGCAGCTGATTGGACAGGTGTGCAAAGTGTTGGAGCCATTTGAGCAGGCAACAAAAGAGGTCAGTGAGGAGCACTGCCGTATATCAGAGGTGCTTCCTCTAGTCTTCACCATGGAAAAGACTCTTGAAAAACTGCTCGAACGGGGGGAGGAAGCCCTACTGAACAGTGGCCAGTCAGGTGAAGGAGTGAGTGGGCATGCTCCAGTCCTGGATGAAGAGGCAGAGCTTGTGGAAGCGGAAGAGGCCATTGTCCGGGGGTGGGAAAATTTTTTATGTGGAGCTGGATCATGTCGACGACCGTTCTGACAGCCAGGAAGAGGTGATTCATGGCAGACATCTCTTCCCCATTGCTGCACATATGATCCAGTGCCTAAAGAAAGACCCCCGGATTAAAACTTTAAAAGCTAGGCTCGACATGTGGGTGGCCACCATCTTAGATCCCCAGTGCAAGGGGAAAATGCGCCAGTTCATAACCCCCTCCCAAGCAGATGCCAGGATGAGCCAGTTCCGGGATGCCCTTCATCGTTGGGTAGAAGATGCGTTTCCTACACCTGTACCCCAGCCCCAAGCTACCAAGCCTAGTAGTAGTCATCACACTTGGCAAAGGTCTGGTGGTCTCACTCCCAGCAGCACCAGTAGCCAATCTGTGAATCTGCTGAGTATGCTGAAGGCATTTTACTAGCCAGTGCCAGATACTCCTAGCAGCAGCACCACCAGTGGAGAAAGTGGTCACCACCGCCAGCGGCTGGCCCGTATGGTGGACGATTACTTGGGGTCAGCCAGTGCTCCAGACAATATGGAGACTAATGATGACCCCCATGCAATATTGGACCAAACAATTGGATACCTGGCCTGAACTCGCTCAGTATGCACTGGAGGTTCTTGCATGCCTTGCCACCAGTGTTCTTTCTGAGTGAGTATTTAGCGCTGCAGGTGGAGTGGTCACCGACCAATGGACCCGTCTGTTCACCGACCAATGGACCCGTCTGTCCACAGACATTTTGGACATGCTAACATTCATTAAAATGAACGAGGCATGGATCAGTGACAATTACAAGGCCCCACTCACTGATTCAACAGAATGAGTCCAATACTTTATTGATGAAATTTTTTTTTAGGACTGCCGTGGAACTTCTTCTAGGTCCCATGGCCTACGACAAATCCTGCTGCTACAAAGAATGTTTAGGACTGCCGTGGAACCACCTCTAGGTCCCATGGCCTACGACAAGTCCTGCTGCTCCCAAAAAATTATGACTGCTGTGAAACCACCTCTAGGTCCCATGGCCTATAACTTCTCCTGCTGCTCCAAACAATTTTTAGAACTACCATGGAACCAGTAGCTCTTATGGCCTACGACAACTCCTGCTGCTCCAAACACTTGTAAATGACCGCCGTGGAACACCATGGTTTACATGACAACTCCTGCAGCTCCAAACCACAATTATGACCACCGTGGAACACCATGGTTTACATGACAACCCCTGCTGCAAAAAAAAAAAAAATATCAAAAACAAATATGAAAGGTGGAACAGCCACTAGGTTCCATGGGCTACCATTTAGCACAAAAGAGGTTACAATTGCGACTATTTTAATTTATCCGCCGGAATGCGGAATTCCGCGGATATGTAATGGTGACGGAATTTACCGCTGGCAGAATCCACCAATTCCGGCGGAACGGAATTCGGACCTTCCGATCATCCCTAATTACAGCGATCAGAATGACACTTTATCCTAAAATATGTTGGCAGACCAGTGAAGACCTGTTGGCTTTAATTAACTTGATGAAAAGAAGACAGTTCACACGTACCTGTCACAACTCTGACCAGGTAATTACCTCATCAGTTACCTTTGAACGACCGCATACACAGGAATAGTCAGGAAAAGCCACAGCAGGGGGCCTATTCAAGAACTGCAGTCCCACAGACAGAATGGCAGCAACAAAGCCGGATATTGTCATATGGACAGCCCAAAGTGAAAATATAGCCAGTTATTTTTTGATAAGATTGTAGCATAAAGCCACTGAATATCTCTACTAAAATAGCACATTTAGGAGCAGTTGAAAGTGCGCACGAGATCATGGGAGTTTGTAGCCTATTCCTAAGCAGAGTTATTCATTTTGGTGCAATCACGTGGGCTAGCCTCAGGATTCTAGGGGCCTGATTCACAAAGCTGTGCAAAGTGTTTGCACGCCTGTGAAAAGCCCTTTAAACTGAGTTTAGGCGTGATAAAATGAAACTCGCGCAAAATTCCCTCGCGCAAAGTTTCTTTGCGCGTGGGACTTTGCACGCGATAACTAGCACAAAGCGGTGCTAACTCAGCGGTGCAAAGGTTATCACGCCTAAAGTCTATTAGGCGTGATAACTGAGTTATCACCGCTTTGTGAATCAGGCCCTTGGTCTCTGTATGATTCCCCGATTCCACTGTGTATTAATCTGTTATCAGCGCAAATGTGACACTTATCGGTTTTGCGTTACAGTGTTTTATAAGTTTTAACCTAGATCTCTCTCCAAGGACTTGAACTGTGATTGGTCTGTCAACCAGAGGGGCGGGCTTAGGGCGGGCTTAGTCCCACCCCAAAACTAGCTTCCATAAAACCAGGATGCATACAAGGAGGGGCAGTCCTCCCCTGTGTACCATCACCTGATCAAGCCAGCCAGAGGACCATGTGGCTGGCGGCCATTTTGCCTGACTTGAAACAAACTGAGTTTTCCCAGAAAGGACATATTTCCATGAACCTAAGTATTTTCTCCCTTTTCATTTTTAACAGCGCTACTAATGTTTCTATAATTGTTGATTGTAATGATTTTCTGTATCTATTAATTTATATTGCATTTTTAATAAACAACGCTAATGTAATTTATTTGCTCAGCTACCCTGCTATTCAGCCGGACAAAACTGAACCTGGCTTCTGAAGCGTTGCTACCTTTGTTGATAGCTAGATAGAGTGTGTTTGACTGTTTCTATTTGCAGGTCTAGAGTCAGCCAGTCAGTGGGGTTCTCTGTCCCATGGTAACAGAGGTGGTGGCAGTTATACCCTGAAATAGTGTGCAATTTGTATTACAGTAACTCACAGGCTCCCTTCTAGTCGGTCTGCTGCCAAAATCCCAGCGGTTTCTGCACACCGATTGCGACCACAGATTGCATGGTCTGTGTGCTGAAACCAATTGGAAGGCATTGTGCGGTCCAGCCACTAGGGGCCGTGTGACAGTTATCACCGGTTGTTATTGGCTGAGGCGGTGGTTTGTGCCCCCTTTGTGTCCCCAGTTTCTCTTGCCCCCTTTGTGTCTGTGCCACTTGTCTCTGTGCCCGCTAAGTCTCTGCCTGTCCTGTGTCCCTCTCTGCCTGCCCTGTGTCTCTCTGGGCCTCAGTACCCCCTCTGTCCCCCAAGCTGCATCAGTGTGTGCCAGACATACTTCCCAGCATGAGTCCAGTGATGCCCTTCTATCTACTTTGCCTCCTGAAGGCTGTAATGCATGGCATACTTCCTGTATGCCATGCACAAGAGACGGTGCTGTGTCTGATTACGCTGCCTGTGGATTTGTGCTGCCCCGCATGCGCAGTAGGAGACTGTGCTGCCACAGCTCCTATTGAATGATGCTGCTGGTGGTAGAATAATAAATCTCTGCTCCCACACCTCTTACACTCCTCACCTTATCAGGGTAGGGAGGGGACCCCCCGATCTACCTCTATGCCAAATTGCAGCCCCCGAGACCCACTAGTTCCCGAGATAGGTTTCTCTAATCTATCTCCTGAACCAGCGGGGCTCAGGGGCTGCAATTTGGCATAGAGGTCGTTCTGGGGGTTCCCTCCCTACCCTGAAAATTTGGGGAGTTTAAGAGGTGTGGGAGCGGAGATATTTAGTATTTTACCTCCAGCAGCATCATTAACTTCACACTGGGCATGCACGCTACTCAGTTTGGAAGGGAGCTTCCTGGCAGCGCAATCAGACATTACACCGGCAGATGGCAAGAGAAGACTGACAGTGTTGGAAGGTATTTGCAACACTGCCGATGCTGTGGGCCACACGTGCTGGGACTTGGGGGAAGTTTGAAGCCGCTTCTTTAAACTTCCCCAATGCAGAAAGGATGTAAAAAAATTTGCTACTTTGACTATTCCAAAATTGGGATCTTGGTGATCGCGATTTCAGTTTAAATTCCATTTATCTTTCAGGCCTAGAGTCCAGGGCCCCTTATTGTCGTTGAAAGGAGATGTAGATAGATCAATTTCATATACAAGTATACATGTATCTGATCAGTGTGATATAAGAGTGATATTAGAATGTCAGAACTACCAGCCATACATCTTTCACATCTGTGCAGGAAGAGCTGGCTGTATGAAACCCAGAATAGTCAAATTCTCTCTGGGCAAATCCCCTGAGTGTCCCTCGGTAAGCAACTGTATGGTCTTAAATAACATATTTCCCGGTGATCATTGAACGGTTTTATTTCTTGTAAATCACATGACTTTCTGTAATTATGGTGACATATGATGATATACTGCGCATGAGCAAATCCTGTATTCTGTAGCATATAAGGAAGTCTGGAACTCATAATACAACACAATTTGGGCTCACAACTTCTGTGTGTGTGTCTTTTGTTAACCATTTTATGTCCTGGCGCCAGGAACTTAAGTAGTCTAAAGCATCTGATATCTGACAAGGCCGTGACATGAACTTAAATAGCAACCACTCCTTTCAGTCGTGTGAACCAGTGTTTGTGGTTTTAAATTTTTTTGCAGCTTCCAGGATGCGGTTGACAGGTGAATGGCTTGGGAGCAGAGACTGCACAGGGCAGTCCTGCTAGTAACAAATCTACGATTACATTGACCAAAGGCTCCCACCTGAATGCCATTAAATTTATGCAATTCCTGCTAGATTTGGTACGGCAGGCAAAGGGTGTATAACAGTACACCTGGGGTGGGTGGGCACACAGTCAGCATTCAGTTTAGAGGCAGTGGAGTGAATTCCCTGGTGGTGTGATTCCCAGGGCCCACCCTCAATTTTCTCTAGGTATCATAGTGGTTTAGGGGCCCTGGCCAGTGAGAGTCCGGGCCCCCACCTCCGACTGTTGTGTGAGCCAGTGTTTGAGAATTAAGCAGGGAAAGACATCCCGATATAAAGCCATTTACCTGAAAGCAGATGGTGCTCATATCAGAAGGGTTAGTTTGGCATAAGATCATCTCTCTCATCCTCTTTTCCAGCTCAAAAATGTGCTGCCTCTGGCTGCAAATGTGAGCAAAGACATATTTTACTTGTAGAAAACATTAGGGGGGGGGGGGGGGGGAGAATACAACAGGGTTCTGAAACAAAACACTTAAAAGGCTGTTATCCTTGCAGATGAAAGTAACACTCATGACCTAGCAGCGTTCACTCTGCTCCCCCTAAACTACACTCACCCCTCCCTACCCCACTATACCCGTTATCCCCTCCTCCCCCCCCCCCCCATAATAACACAGTGACCGGTACCCCACATTACACTTTCATTCCAACATACACTTACTCACTACTCCGACGAACTGACACAGTAGTTGGAATGATACATATTTATTAAGTATCGGCCACCAACCCAAGTGACACATGAATATAAAATATTGACAATAAAACTACAATTGAACAAAACATCCAAAATTACAATAACTCCAAATGAACAAGTCACATCAAATATACAGCATATATGTACAATAACATAATAACAGAATACATACATGTGTAAACAAAACCAAAACTCAGCTCTTCATCCCTTTGCTAGGAGCCATAACGAGGAGGGGCAACCACCCTGCATGAAACCAAAACTCCTAGCCGCGCCTTGACTCAGGAGTCCCTTGGGCTTACGTGCCAAACCAATGTCCATCTTTTCCAATCCTCTTGTGCCAGCTGGCTTTCCTGCAAAAGCCAGACCAAGCCACCTTGCGTTACCCCTCCCACCAACCAAGACCACCTCCTCTAGCAAAGGGACCTCCACCACCCAGCTTCCTTTTAATAACGAACGTTTGTACCCACCTTGACCACCAAGGCGCCATGGCTTGCGGCAACTCACTACCACTATTTAAGACCCCTAAACCCCCAACTGACTCCTAAAGAGGGTGGGTGGGTGGGACGTTTGCTCTTGCTGCCTTCCTAAGGTGACTGACGTCACCTCCTCCCCGCCTAGCTAAAGTCCTCCCCCCCTCTGCCTGAACTAGCCAATCCCCTCGCTGCCTGCTCTGGTCCCTCTGCCTAAGCCTTCCCCCCCTGCAACACTCTCTTCCCCCACCAGTTCCGCGGAACTAGCCTAGGTCATGCTGCGCTGGGCTTATAGCCCAGCGCTCTCCTTGACCTAGCAGCGTTCACTCCTTGCGTTACCCCTCCCACCAACCAAGACCACCTCCTCTAGCAAAGGGACCTCCGCCACAAGCAATCCAAAGGTGACTCCTTACCTTTGGTTTGCTCTCCAACGCGCTACCGCAAATTCAATCTGCTCCTGCAGTAGCAGATTGAACATATCATTCCCGACCTCCGTCAAGTGAACCCCGTCCCTCCTGAAGAGTTCCCGATGCCTCTCCAAGAGCACGTGCCGAGCCACGAAGCCGCCTTGCCTACGCACAAATTTTGTTACAGCCTTATTGATTTTAATCCTTGATTTGTCAAGGGCTCTGAAATTTCTGGCGTAACGCCACCTGAACCGCGGAATAATCTCCGACCACACTACCACCAGGCCCGGAACAGTTTCCAGCATCACTGAAATGCCCGAAACTATTGACCTGATGAGAGCCCGCATAGGAGTCAACCCCAGGTCATTCCCTCCCGCATGTAAAACCACCACTTGCGGGATCCCGTGACGCTGAATCATCCTATAAAACACTCCCAGCAAGTCATCCCATTGCAGGCCCCTCACTCCATTCCACCTCAAAACCGCATCCTGAGCTGATAGACCGAGCTGTCTCCCGTCCACACGAAGTCCAGCCCTCTGCTCAGCCCAGTAAATGAAGGAGTGACCTAGCAACCACACCTTGCATACCGGAAAATCTAGAGAACAAGAAAAAACAGTGTAAACACATTGTCAATCACCTAGCAACCTAACTTTTTGAAAACACCGCCCACCCCGAACTCGCCCTAAACCCATTTCAGACCGCCCGCACTCCCAAATGCCATACCAGAACCTTACGCTAACTTTTGTACTCTATGCGGCCGAACATAAAGCTTAAATCTCTGGGACTGCCACCTGCCAATTTTCTTTACCATGTCAGGCGACAATCCCAACCGCGTAGCCTCAGTAGCTGCCCCGATCCGAAAGGAGTGTGTCCCGTATTCCTTCTCAGAAAGTTGCAGACCTTTGAGGCATAACCGCAGAACCGCCGCAAATTGAAAACGCGATAACGGAACCCCATTATTGTGCACCAACAACGACTGCCCGCCGCTTGGCCTAATGGCCATGTAACTGGCCCACGCGCGTAACTGACACGTGACGCAACCCTCCAACGGGAACAATTGAATCCTCGCCCCCTTTCCCACCGGATCGGTTTTTGACCGACGAATTTGCACCACCAAGCTCTCCCCTTCCTTCCACACGTCTCCCACCCATAAACCCCCGTGTATTTTACAGTTTTTACTGACTAATTCCCCGATCCTCAAAGCCGCATAAAAAGCCAGAGAAAAAGACAACTGAAAAAGAACCAATTCGAAACTGGATGAACAGACTAACTCCAATTGCCCGAACAAACCCTCCAAAATCTCCCATGTAACCGGGCGCCTCTGATCCCTCTGAACCCCCCCCCTTTTTTAAACCCTTCAGCGCCTGTCTAATCGCAAAGCACTTAGAGAAATCCTCCCAATCCAACAGTTTGGCCAGGAAGGATAGGGCTGCCAATCTTTTGGAAATAACCGCCGGCGATGCCCCCTCCTCCAACCACGTCCCCATCAGCCAGAACATTAAATCTCTTCTACCCACCTCTGAATCCGGAAAGGAGAGGGTCCCGCCCCAATAAAACCACGTCTGCCATACCTTGTTATACGCCTCCCAGGTTGTCACTGACACAGAACGCTTAATAAATTGCCACAAACAGGTTAAATTAGCCCCCAAAGGTAAGTCGGGCATGTTTCTCCCACCGCCTGAGCGTCTGGAGCCAGCTCCCGGAAGCGGACCCACTGCAAACGAGAAAGTGAATCCGCTATACCGTTAGATGTCCCTGGGATGTGTACTGCTGACACATGTAAATTAAATTTCAAGCACAACAGCACGAACTTCCGCAGCAATTTAACCACCGGTAAAGAAGAGGCAGATAACTTATTGATTGCCGACACAACCGCCGTATTATCCGAGCGGATCCGAATCGCACGATTCTGTAATGACGGGCCCCATAAAGCAACCGCCACCAGTACCGGGAACAATTCCAAAAAGGCTAGGTTCCTGACTAAGTCAGTCCCCCTCCAGCTCTCCGGCCATGGTGACGCACACCACCTCCCTTGAAAATAGGCCCCAAAGCCCGCCGACCCAGCTGCGTCTGTAAACAGCTCCAGTTGGTCATTTGACACCACCGGCGCTATCCAGTAGGCCAGGCCATTATACTGATCCAAAAATTCCGCCCAGACGCCTAAATCCTCCCGTAACTCCCGAGTGACCCGGATAAAATGATGCTGCTCCTTTACACCGCTCGTGGCTAAAGCCAACCGCCTGCAAAAAACTCTGCCCATCGGTATCACCCGACAGGCAAAATTCAACTTCCCCAGCAGAGACTGCAATTGGTGCAGGGTCACCTTATTAGCTCCTTTGACCGACAGCACCAACTGCATTAAGTCCTGTAACTTGTCCGCTGGCAAGCGGCAAAGGTGTTGCTCCGTATCAATCTCGATACCAAGGAACTTCATCACCGATCCGGGTCCCTCAGTCTTTTCCGCCGCCAAAATCGGCAAAAGTGCGCCGAATCTCCTTCAGCACCAGTGCACACATACCCGACCGAGCTGGCCCTACCCAGAAGAAGTCATCAAGATAATGGGTGATCGCGGAAAAACCGCTCTTTTCCTTGATCACCCATTCCAGGAAGGTACTAAAGGTTTCAAACAATGAACATGAGATGGAGCACCCCATAGGCAAGCATCGATCAACATAAAACGCCCCCTCAAAATGACAACCGAGCAGCTTCATGCTCTCCGGATGAACCGGAAGCAGTCGAAAAGCCGACTCGATGTCGGTTTTAGCCATGAGGGCCCCCGACCCCGCCTCCCGCACCATGTCTAAAGCCACGTCAAACGAGGCGTACGAGACCGATGACAGATCTTTGTCTATGCCGTCATTCACTGATTCGCCCTTAGGGAAGGACAAATGATGAATCAACCGAAACTTTCCCTCTTCTTTTTTGGGCACCACCCCCAGCGGGGAGACCACCAAGTCCTTCAAAGGCAAATCAGTGTACGGGCCCGCCATCCTACCTAGAGATACTTCCTTTCCCAATTTCTCCCTCACCACCTCCGGATGCACCCTCGCCGACTTTAGGTTCCTTTTTCTTAACACACGGGACTGAACCTCTGACGGAATATGGAAGCCCACAGTGAACCCCTCCCGCAGCAACTGAGCCGCCACCCTATCCCCGTATCTATCTAACCAGGGACCCATCACTCCTACCTTCACTGGCGTCATCCCTTTTTCCAGAGCGATCGAACGGTCGCAGAAAGGAACCCCCCCTTTTCCTTTCTTAAAGCACTTGGCGACTGGGTGCGACCCTCCACAAAAAGAGCATTCATGCTTAAAGGGACTACGAGCTTTAATCGCGCATGCGCCGTGCTGTCACGCCGGCCGCCGTCATGACGCGCGGCGGCCGGCGTGTGACGTCATTCGTGACGTATAGGGAAGGAGAAGCCCCGACACTCGCCAGTGTCGTCTGGGGGCCCGGCCTGTCCGCGCCATGCGGACAGCCGCCGGGAGAAGAGCCAGGAGGCCGGCGTGGGACGTCCCGACCAGGGCTGGGATGGAGAAAGCCCCGGGTAAGTTCAAATTTTATTTTTAATCAGATCTCGGAGTCCCTTTAAATCGGCAACTGGCCCCCCATCTACACGAGGAGTCATTAAATGACCAGCACAAACCCTTTCTTGTTCTGATCCCCGCCCCTGACCCTGCAGGGGCACCGCTAGCCTGAAAGGGAGGGGAGGCCCCGAGTGATCCACTATAACTGCCTCCTTTTCCACCCATAACCCTGAGCCAGATACCGATGTCTTTCTGGTGCCAATCTAGATCAGATTGCACCGACATCCGCTGACTAAATTGTACGTCGTATCGCAGCCATGCTAAACCTCCATACACCCGATGAGCCTCCCATATTGCATCCAAGTAGCAAAAGAGAGGGGTACATTTTTCCGGTAATTTCTCCCCCATTACGCTCCCCAGGATCGTAAAGGCTTGCAGCCAATTCCCAAAGGTCCGGGGAATCAACCGAAATCTCCTCCTATCCTCGTCTTCTTCTTTCCTGTGCTCCTTCCCCTTGACCCAGCGATCAATGTTAAATCGCTCCAGCGGCAGCAGTGTAAATATATCCACATACTCCCTACGCCAGATTTTTTCCTTCACTTCTGTTTTTAAGTGCGCCTCCAAAGGGCCCTCAAAGCAGATATACGAGTGACCCTTGGCCGAATCCGAAATCGGGACTCGCTTTTCGCCACTTTTCTCACTAGCCGCACCCACTTGTACCAATTCTTTTCCTGTCGCAACCAGAGGCTCCACCGTACCCTCTACAGACATAGCTTCCCCGGTTACCGCTGCGCTCTCAGGAGCCCAAACCCTGGCCAGCGCTTCCTCCAGACCTGCGGCCCCGCCCGGAGCCGCCCCTTGAAACTTATCCAGCAATGATCGCACACCCTCAATAAAACCTTGCCAAGCCCCTTGGCCCCCCGAAACAGCCCCCTGTGTGTCAGAACAAACTTGTGGCAAAGACTCACCCACTAGATGCGCAGGGGGATCAGGCCTGCCATCCGGTGCAGCTCCTGCTGCCGACATCGCGGGAGTCGAGACGCCTGTAGAGCCGACTTGGTTTGGCTGCGCCATAGTAGCCGAAGAGGTGTTCTCTCTCTCGGGACCTGCACCAGCCGTTGGCACCTGGGGAAAGAAAGGAGCATGAGCATCACCAAGCCCGGGACCAAATTGCCACCCTGGGCCTGCGTACGGGGGGACCCACCCCATACCACCCACCACACCCAGTACACCTGGGGTGTGTGGGGTGGGAGGGCACACAGTCAGCATTCAGTTTAGAGGCAGTGGAGTGAATTCCCTGGTGGTGTGATTCCCAGGGCCCACCCTCAATTTTCTCTAGGTATCATAGTGGTTTAGGGGCCCTGGCCAGTGAGAGTCCGGGCCCCCACCTCTGACTGTTGTGTGAGCCAGTGTTTGAGAATTAAGCAGGGAAAGACATCCCGATATAAAGCCATTTACCTGAAAGCAGATGGTGCTCATATTAGAAGGGTTAGTTTGGCATAAGATCATCTCTCTCATCCTCTGTTCCAGCTCAAAAATGTGCTGCCTCTGGCTGCAAATGTGAGCAAAGACATCTTTTACTTGTAGAAAACAGTAGGGGGGGGGGGAAGAATACAACAGGGTTCTGAAACAAAACACTTAAAAGGCTGTTAGCCTTGCAGATGAAAGGAACACTCATGACCTAGCAGCGTTCACTCTGCTCCCCCTAAACTACACTCACCCCTCCCTACCCCACTATACCAGTTATCACCTCCCCCCCCCCCCATAATAACACAGTGACCGGTACCCCACATTACACTTTCATTCCAACATACACTTACTCACTACTCCGAACTGACACAGTAGTTGGAATGATACATATTTATTAAGTATCGGCCACCAACCCAAGTGACACATGAATATAAAATATTGACAATAAAACTACAATTGAACAAAACATCCAAAATTACAATAACTCCAAATGAACAAGTCACATCAAATATACAGCATATATGTACAATAACATAATAACAGAATACATACATGTGTAAACAAAACCAAAACTCAGCTCTTCATCCCTTTGCTAGGAGCCATAACGAGGAGGGGCAACCACCCTGCACAAAACCAAAACTCCTAGCCGCACCTTGACTCAGGAGTCCCTTGGGCTTACGTGCCAAACCAATGTCCATCTTTTCCAATCCTCTTGGAGTAGACGACATGGGGGATGCCATTAACACTCTACAGGACAATCAATCCGCACAGGATGAACGCCTCTCCACCTTTGAAACTAAGATGGAGGATTTAGATAACAGGGGAAGGAGAGATAACCTCCGCATCAGATCTGTCCCAGAGTCCATCACTGAAATCAGGGAGTATGTCACTGCTTTATTCAAAGCGCTCCTTCCTGACTGCCATGAAGAATTATTGCGATTCGACAGGATTCACAGATCCTTGGTGACGCGTACGTACAAAAAGGGCGCCTGGACAAAAAGGGCGCGGGGTGTAAACTCTAAATAATAATTAATCATTAATAGGGTTTATAAATATAGTGTGCTATATTTCGTTTACAAATAATGTTTAACAAAATTATAAATCATTAAATAATGTTTATGAAATCGGAAATTGTGAAAACGTTAATCTTCCCTGTTTCAAAAGTTAAACTTATAATTACGTTTATAAAAAAACCAATAATATATGTTTAATTGTTATAATTGTATATTATTGTGAATAACCGTCATTTATGGTTTGTTATAATAAAATTTGAAAATATTGTTTATAAAGATGATATAAATATAACTACGTTCGTAATAAATGTTGTAATACATTAGTAATTATTACTAAAATTTTACTAAAACTATACCTAAGCCTACTCTTACACAGAACCCTACCTGTACCTATCCCTAACCCCTAGACTCCCCTGTTGGTGCCTAAACCTAAGACCCCCCTGTTGGTGCCTAAACCTAAGACCCCCCTGTTGGTGCCTAAACCTAAGACCCCCCTGTTGGTGCCTAAACCTAAGACCCCCCTGTTGGTGCCTAAACCTAAGACCCCCCTGTTGGTGCCTAAACCTAAGACCCCCCTGTTGGTGCCTAAACCTAAGACCCCCCTGTTGGTGCCTAAACCTAAGACCCCCCCTGTTGGTGCCTAAGTAACCCTCCCTGTACCTACCCCTAACCCCTAGACCCCCCTCTTGGTGCCTAAACCTAGGACCCCCCTGTTGGTGCCTAAACCTAAGACCCCCCTGTTAATGCCTAAACCTAAAACCCCCCTGTTGGTGCCTAAACCTAAGACCCCCCTGTTAGTGCCTAAACCTAAGACCCCCCCCTGTTGTTGCCTAAGTACCCCTCCCTGTACCTACCCCTAACCCCTAGACCCCCCTATTGGTGCCTAAACCTAAGACCCCCCTGTTGGTGCCTAAACCTAAGACCCCCCTTTATTATGTGGATAATAATGTTTTACTAATTGTGGATTCAAAAAAATTTTTGCAATTTACGTTACGTACTGATCGCTTTATTTTGTGAATAATAATGTTTTACAAACAGTAAGAGATAAAACTTTAAATAATGTTTTAAATATTTAAATAAGATAAATATGTTTATTATTTTCATAAACGTTATTCGGCACGGGTGCATTTTATAAACGTAAATCACCACAAGTTCAGTTATAAATCATTAAACATCGCCGGGCGCCGTTTGTAAACTTTATTTAGCTCCTGGCGCCGTTTATAAACTTTATTTAGCTCCGGCGCCCTTTTTTCCTACTCGGCGCCCATTAAACGCTATTTATTATGGGAGTGAATGGCGGCGCCCTTTTTGTCCACTAGCGGCATGCGCCCTTTTTTCCCAGCTCCCTTGGGCGACACCTAAACGTTCTGATCTCCCGAGGGACATTATCTTAAAAATGCACTATCCTGAAGCTAAGGAGAACGTCCTGAGAGCCGCCAGGGACATGGGCTCACATGGCATTGGAGAACATAAGGTCCAGATCTATCCTGACATATCTCCCATCACTTTGGCCAAAAGAAGGGAACTTAAACCGGTGACCTTAGCCCTGCAAAAGAGAGCAATAATGTACAAATGGGGTTTCCCCTTTATGCTCATTCAAGTTTGGCACAAAAAAATACCATATCACTTCTCTACAAGCAGGCTTGAAAGCCCTCAAGGAGAATAATGCCTTAGATACAACTGAAGCTATGATTACTGAGCACACAGGAAATCCTAAACGCATGAGAAGAGACTGGCAAGAGGTTCCCCCACCTAACACTAAAAAGAGTAAAGACAACCATAATACTCCATCTAAGAACACTCCATCTAAAATCCCACAAGCCATCAGATCTAATGACACAACCAAATGACTTATGAGGATTCTCCAGGACCTCAGTCCCAAAATACCCCTGCGGATAAACATTACTCCGGAACTTACAACCCGCCAGCCCAGGCAATTTATAGATCTAAGTCGCATCTCGATTTAACATGTGCTCTATAGTCCTTACTTGTGCTTACTTGGTACCCTCTCCACTACAATACTGGGTCCCTTCTCAACTTGCCCAGATTCAGGCTCCACCATCTGTTGGTTAACAAATCTGGCCGAGCTGTGCCAGTTGCTGCCCTAAACAACTTCCTACCCTATAGGTACAGTTTCTTCATCCAGAGAGACACCTTTATCACCTAGGGAAGGTGATCTTTTCTTTAACAATTTGTTGTATTTGTTGTACTTAACTAGAATGTTCTTTCGTTATAAGTTATGCTTTTCTCAAAGGTTGATGTGTATTTGCCTTAATTTAACAAGTCTAACAATAGGGAATTACTTCCTTTCCCCTTTAACGAGCATGTTTATAATGATGTGTAAGATTGAGATTGAAGTAGCAAAGAATGTACCACCCCCATAAATTATAAAGTATGATAATTATCTCACACAATGTACAGGGGCTTAATAGCCCCCCAAAAAGAGCCAAATGCTTGAAATTTTATAAAAGCAAAAATCCGGATATTATATTTTTACAAGAGACGCACTTCACCAAATCTTCATACCCTTCATATTTCCATAAGGACTTTCCTAAGGTATATCTCTCTAACCACCCCTCCTCAAAAAAGAATGGAGTTGCTATACTTATCTATAAAAATCTCCCTTTCTCCCTTAAAAGTAAGCACTCGGATAAAGAAGGGAGATTTTTAGCTCTGGAAGGAGAAATAGAAGGGAAGGAGATTACACTAATGAATATCTACGCTCCCTCCATCAAAAGTGGTACATTCTTTGCTGAAATACTAGAATCGACACATAAATACAAAAATAGGAATCTTATACTGGGGGGAGATCTAAACTTAGTGGTCAATCCCAAAATGGACTATCTCTCCTACACAAAATCTCAAAACAGGCCCTCTCCTCCTAAAGCCTTCTTCAGAATACTTAAGGAGAATAACCTAATAGACTCATGGAGGGAATCACACCCCCAAAAAAGAGAGTACTCCTTTTTCTCTCACCCTCACCATAGTTCATCGAGACTAGACTACATCTTTGCATCAAAGCTACTAATAGTAGGTCTTAAAGAGACTCTGTAACATTAAAAAGATCCCCTGGGGGGTACTCACCTCGGGTGGGGGAAGCCTCCGGATCCTAATGAGGCTTCCCACGCCGTCCTCTGTCCCACGGGGGTCTCGCCGCAGCCCTCCGAACAGCCGGCGACTGTGCCGACTGTCAGTTCAATATTTACCTTTGCTGGCTCCAGCGGGGGCGCTGTGGCGGCTTTCCATTCCGAACTACACGGAAATACCCGATCTCAGTCGGGTCCACTCTACTGCGCAGGCGCCGGAAACTTGCGCCTGCGCAGTAGAGCAGACCCGACGGCGATCGGGTATTTCCATGTAGTTTGGAGCCGACAGCCGTCAGAGCGCCTGCGCAGGAGCCAGGAAGGTAAATATTGACGTCACCGCTGCCCGGACTCCACAGAGGGCTGCAGCGAGACCCCCGTGGGACAGAGGACGGCGTGGGAAGCCTCATTAGGATCCGGAGGCTTCCCCCACCTGAGGTGAGTACCCCCCAGGGGATCTTTTCATGTTACAGATCCTCTTTAAAGAATCTAAAATCATACACTCCCCACTTTCGGACCACTCCATGGTAATCTCCAACTTTACCCCTCTACATTCGCTTCCCAGTAAACCCAAATGGAGGATCCCAATATTCTTCTTAAACAACCCCAAAATGGTAGTAGAAACTAAACTCCTTCTAGAGGAATTTTTTCAATTTAATAAACCTACAGACACCTCGATCAGTGCTTGGTGGGATTCCCATAAAGCATATATAAGAGGACAAATTATTTCCCTCAATAACTCCTTAAAGAAGAATAAATCCGCCCAGAAGGAGATACTAGAGAAACAACTTCAGGACCTCATGCGTAAGCATAGCACCTGTATGTCTGTCACTGCACTCAAACAAATTCAAGAAACTAGAGAAAAACTAAACGCCATTTTAACCAGCGAAACAGCCAAATCCTTTAGATGGTTAGGATATAATAAATTTTATCTAGCAAATAAAGCCAACTCCACTTTGGCCCGCAAACTACTAGGCCAGAAAAGAGCCAATAAACTAAACCCGTTAAAAATCCCAGGGGGTGGTCTAACACATAACCCCTCCAAAATTACAAACATGTTTAAAGAATTCTATGCCAATCTTTATAAAAACAACAAATCTTCCGCACCAGAAGCTATTAATAGGTTCTTAAGCCAGCTTAACCTCCCTCAGATTTCTCAATCCCAACTCGAATCCCTTAACGCCCCATTTTCTCTTAAAGACATTTACATGGCTATTGACGGGCTCAAACCGTTCAAAGCCCCAGGCCCAGATGGCTTCTCAGCCCAATATTATAAGATGTTCAAGCTTTCCATCTCCTCCCACTTACAAACATACCTAAATCACATCAGAGAGGGCCAACCAATATCTATAGAATCCAATAAAGCAACTATTACAATAATTCCTAAAGAGGGTAAGGACAGTACTCTCTGTAAAAACTATAGACCAATATCCCTCATAAACATAGATCATAAGATTCTGACAAAAATCTTAGCTTTAAGATTAAATGACACAATACCCCTACTGATCAAGACGGACCAAGTGGGATTCGTAAAAGCAAGACAAGGCACTGACAATGTCAGAAAAATCTGTAATCTAATCCATAATAGTCACTCAGAAGGCCTTCCTATGACACTCTTAGCAGTGGACATAGAGAAGGCCTTCGACTCATTAAACTGGGACTACCTATATGCAACCTTAAATAAATTTGGCTTTTCTGGCAATTTCCTAAATATACTAAAAACCTTATATTCTAACCCTACTGCTACAACCCTCACTGCCGGCTACGAGTCTGATAGCTTCAATATAGAGAGAGGCTGTAGACAAGGATGCCCCTTGTCTCCCGCCCTCTTCATTTTATCCTTCGAACCCTTACTAGAACACATTAGATCAAACCCAGACATCCAGGGTCCTACAATAGGAGGTAAAATCTATAAGTGTAGTGCGTTCGCAGACGATCTCCTTCTGACCATAACCGAACCACATGTATCCCTGCCAATTCTGCTGAAATCCCTAGATGCCTTTGGACTGGCCTCTGGCTTATGGACTAATCCGGACAAGACAGAAGCTCTCCTTCTGAATTATAACCATTCATCTGAAACGCTGTTGAAGGGAAACTTTGGATTTGTCTGGAAAGATGTAGCTCTTAAGTATCTGGGGATTCACATCACTAAAAACCTGGAGGGACTTTATGACCATAATTACTCCCCTCTTCTTAAACAATTGAAGCTTAAAATTCAGGCTTGGAATAAACCAAATATTTCCTGGTTAGGGAGAATCACCTCCATCAAGATGATGATTCTCCCCAGGCTATTGTACATATTCAGGAACCTACCCATCCGTATCCCGAGAAAACCTATAGAAGAATTCCAAAAAGACCTCTTACGATATATATGGAGGAATAAATGACCCTCCATTAAAGCTTCCATTCTTTATAGGCACAAATCAGAAGGGGGACTAGGGGTTCCAAACTTCTTAAAATTTTACGAAGCAGCTAGAATAGCTCAGACACTCAGTACATCCTTCAATTCACATGCCTCACAATGGCGAGAGATTGAAAACAATTCTATATACCCCTATAAGCTACAAAACCTAATGTGGTCTATAAAAATTCCTGACCTACCTAAGATAAAAGTCAATCCCTTCCTAAAAGAATCACTACGTCTGTGGAATCTCCTAAGATATAAGTATAAAATGATAAGTTCTCCCTCTACACTTTCCACTATAGAATCTAATCCAGACTTCATTCCAGGGACAGAACACAACTATGCAGAATGGTGGCAGAAATCTGGATTCTATAGGTTTGCTGACCTTAGCAAGAAAGGTAGATTGATTTCCTTTCAGGAACTAAGACGCACCTATAATATCCCCCTAAAGGAATATTTTAAATATACCCAAATATCCCACTTCTACGCCAAGTTCTGGCCACTATGCTCCACATCTGCCCCCACCATATTAGAATCCCAACTTCTATCAAAAGGAGAAATTCCTAAAACAATATCCCTAATTTACAAACTACTGATAACCCCCAAAGAGAATATTAAACTTTCATATCAAAAAGCTTGGGAACAAGACTTACAGATGAGTATCCCCGAGAATATATGGCAACTAATATGGAAGAACACAGCCCATTGCTCCAACAATGTATCTCTCGTGGAGACCTCCCTTAAAGAGAACCAGAGATGAAGCACCCTCTTGTATTTTACCTTATAAATCAGTGGGAACATGACAGTAAACACCTAATCTGCCCTTTGTTTCATTGTTCTCTGTGTAATCTGACTGTTATCACCTCTGATAAGAATCCAGTCAGGCTGCTCCGTCTAGCTTTGCTACAGAAAGATTATAGCTAAGTCTGTCTTCTGTGGTGTTATTTCAAGCCCAAGCCTGCCCACTTGTGACTGCTATAATGACTAAGCAATAATCATTCCCAGCAAAGCCAGATTTAATTGCTCAGTCTGGGATTCTTGTGACTGCTGATAACAGACACTTTTAGCAGTGAGGATGAATCAGAGAACATGGTAAGTGTTTTCTCTAATGTTCTTACTGATATACATGGTAAAATACACAAGGGTGCTTCCTCTCTGGTTCCCTTTAAGACATTATATAGAGCTTACCTAACACCATCTAGACTCAGCAAAATCTCAAGCAAACACTCAAATCTTTGCTTTAGGGGATGTGGAAGAGAAGGGAATTTCTACCACGTTTGGTGGACGTGCCCCCAGGTGTCTAAAACCTGGTCAAAACTTTTCAGACTCATTTATGAACTTTGGGGACATAATGTGGACCTATCTCCTCTGCCTGCCTTATTAAATGTTAAGATTGCCAAATTATCTAAGACAGAGAACTCCCTGTTTACAAAGCTCACCACAGCTGTTAGAATTCAAATCGCCCAATCTTGGCTATCCAAAGATATCAGTTGGGATAAAATAATACAAAGGATAATTGATATTTGTATTAATGAATACCTTATGAGCAGGGGTCTAGTCCTGGGAGAAGAAGTGAGTGGACTCACCTAGAAAACCCATGCGCCGCGCGTAGAAAAATGGGCGTGGTCAAGCATACTGTGGGCGTGGTCATGGGTGGGGCCAAATACACATGACCTTAGCAGTGATGTAAAAGGAAAAGCTCTGCCGGGGAAGTTTGAGCTCTGCCGTAGTGTATCCCTCCAAAATAGATGTAATCTGACAGCATTTCACCAAAAAAACACATAATCTGGTAGAAGTTCCTCCAAAATACAGATAATATGGCAGTGGTTCCCCCAGAATAGATAATGTGGCAGCAGCAGTTCCCCCAACATACACAATTTGGAAGCAGTTCCCCAAAATGTGCGAAATCTGGCAGCGGACCACCCAAAATACATATAATCTGGCAGCAGTGGTCCCCCAAACATACACAATCTGGCAGCATTTCCCCAAAATACGCAGAATCTGGCAGCAGCCGTTCCCGTAACATACACATAATCTGGCAGCTGTTCCCCAAAATACACGTAATCTGGCAGCAGCCGTTCCCCTAACATACACATAATCTGGCAGCTGTTCCCCAAAATACATAACAGCGGTTCCACAAAAATGCAGATAATCTGACAGCAGTTCCCCCAAAATAGGTACCCCCAGCATAGGTAGCCAGGTCTATAGGTGTCCCCAGTATAAGTAGCCATGAGTATAGTAGTCCCCAGTATATGTAGCCAGAGGTATATGTGCCTAGTACATGTAGCCAGGGGTATATGTCCCCAGTATATGTAGCCAGGGGTATACGTGCCCAGTATATGTAGTCAGGGGTATGTGTCCCAGTATATGTAGCCAGGGGGTATGTGTCCCCAGTATATGTAGCCAGGGGTATATGTGCCCAGTATATGTAGTCAGGGGTATGTGTCCCAGTATATGTAGCCAGGGGGTATGTGTCCCCAGTATATGTAGCCAGGGGTATATGTCCCCAGTATATGTAGTCAGGGGGTATATGTCCCCAGTATATGTAGCCAGGGGGTATATGTCCCCAGTATATGTAGCCAGGGGGTATATGTCCCCAGTATATGTAGCCAGGGGGTATATGTCCCCAGTATATGTAGCCAGGGGGTATATGTCCCCAGTATATGTAGCCAGGGGGTATATGTCCCCAGTATATGTAGCCAGGGGGTATATGTCCCCAGTATATGTAGCCAGGGGGTATATGTCCCCAGTATATGTAGCCAGGGGGTATATGTCCCCAGTATATGTAGCCAGGGGGTATATGTCCCCAGTATATGTAGCCAGGGGGTATATGTCCCCAGTATATGTAGCCAGGGGGTATATGTCCCCAGTATATGTAGCCAGGGGGTATATGTCCCCAGTATATGTAGCCAGGGGGTATATGTCCCCAGTATATGTAGCCAGGGGGTATATGTCCCCAGTATATGTAGCCAGGGGGTATATGTGCCCAGTATATGTAGCCAGGGGGTATATGTGCCCAGTATATGTAGCCAGGGGGTATATGTCCCCAGTATATGTAGCCAGGGGGTATATGTCCCCAGTATATGTAGCCAGGGGGTATATGTCCCCAGTATATGTAGCCAGGGGGTATATGTCCCCAGTATATGTAGCCAGGGGGTATATGTCCCCAGTATATGTAGCCAGGGGGTATATGTCCCCAGTATATGTAGTCAGGGGGTATACGTCCCCAGTATATGAAGTCAGGGGGTATATGTCCCCAGTATATGTAGTCAGGGGGTGTATGTGGCAGAATAGGTAGTCAGGTGTCCCCCCCAGCATGAGGGGAGCAGCGGAGTGGAAGTAGAGCTGTGAGCAGCGGTGGGGGAGGGCGGACATCTCCCCCCCCCCCTCCCTCACCTTGGGGCTCTACTTCCCTCGCTCTCCCCTCCACGAGTAATGTGCGGGCAGCCGGCAGCGGGCGGGACTTACCTCTCCTCGTCGTCGGAACACCGGATCTGCATGCCACAAGTCTGGTCTGGTTCAGACCAGACTTGCGGCATGCAGATCCGGCGCCGGAACGAGGAGAGGTAAGTCCCGCCCGCTGCCGGCTGCCCGCACATTACTCGTGGAGGGGAGAGCGAGGGAAGTAGAGCCCCAAGGTGAGGGAGGGGGGGGGAGATGTCCGCCCTCCCCCACCGCTGCTCACAGCTCTACTTCCACTCCGCTGCTCCCTCCACACATGCCAGCGTGGACGGCGTCCACCCCAGGGAAATAGTACGTGGACGCCGTCCACGTGCGTCCACGCCCCACTCGACCCCTGCTTATGAGTTTGACCAAGGATGACACTGTCACATTCTTTATGATATGGGATTCTTGGCTGAACTCTAAACATGGATCTCATATTACCCTACTATCTTGAATCCACTAAGAGCATACCTCTTTAAACCAAGTCTGCACTTGCGCTAACTGATTAGCTACATCATACTTCCATGTGCACATGCCCCAAATTTATCTCATTATCATATCATCTTCTGCCCCAATCTTACAATCTTACGCACATATCTGACACCTTGCCATACACATCCTCGTTAAAACAGAATACACATCAATCCAGGATTACTATACTGTTTAATAATGCATTATAAGTTTTAATGCGGTTCATCTCCTTATCCTTAATCTCTGTGACGGGAACCTCATTAGGAGATTCCCTATGAAAGTTCTCCCTTTCCTTTTTGTAACCTTTTTAGGGAAGATATGTATGTTTTGTTTAATCACCCTAGAAGGTCAATACTATGTAACTGTGGTTTAATGTCATCAGAAGATTTTGATTGTAATCCCACAGTCAATGCCTGTAACTTTCTGTTCTTATGTGATTTGTTAAACTCTGCTTAATAAAACCTTTTTTGAGAGTAAAAAAAAAAAAAGTGATTTAATTAAATGAGAAATAAGCCGGCGGCAATGTAACAGATCAAGCCGCCGGCTTCGTGTCTCGCTCTCCTCCCCCTTGCCCTCTGTCGTATATTACACTGGCAGCCCTGGGGGGGGGGGGGGGGGGGGGGACTTGTGTCCCCCCAGAGTCATTCATCACAATAAAACAGGCAGGATTCCCTGCCGCGACTAACGACTCTGGGGGGACACGCATGTCCCCCCCAGGGCTCTATACGAGAGAGGGCAAGGGGGGAGGAGAGCAAATCTGCCTTGAATTGACAAATATATATAACAAGTGGGCGATTCAGCCACTACTGCAGCCAAGTATTGGTGTTGAATGGGGTAGGCAGCTGGGGGGCGTATACTGGCACACGCAGACCACAAAGATCAATGCCTAGCGATGTGCATTGGCCATTGAAAGCATCCCAGCACCCTGCTGGCAGCCACATGGAATCATTCAGTATGCTTTACACCTAGCGTAGTTCACCAATAAGGTAGGATGGAAACCAGCATGACAGCTACAGGGGGCGGAGCTGGGAGGCGCAGGTGGAGACAATTTACTCTATTTAAACTGGCCTAAACAGCCACACCTCAGCTCTGACTTGGGCTGTATTGCTGGGGAAATTTGTGCTGCTTGGTGGGGGATTTATCTGTTGTAAATAACTGTGCTCTATATACTCCTGATAATGCCCCAGATTGGGGTGAAACGATCATTGAGTGGCACCCTATTGTTACACTATCTATGTCTCACTTATGCACAGTTCTTTGAACTATATACTAGTACCCAGCTACCTTCTGTGAAGGCAAACACACATCTATATCCCCTATGGGGATAATACACCTTAAGAGATAGCAATGAATGGCTGCAACACGAGTTTCTTTACAAGCCATCTCGAGTGTCTAGTTGTACCAATTATTATCTGATGTGCATGAGTCAGTTACACTTCTAGTAAAGCAACTAAGGGCATTTATTTGTCTACAGGAAGTGCACTAGCAAGATAGCTACACCTCAGGATATATGTATGGGGGGGGATCAGCAAAGACCCTTGTAATGTGTATACAATAGACTCCCAATGTAATTGCTGGATGCTAGATATAATTGATGACTATAAGCACAAGTTCTACTGATTGTAAATAAGCAAATCCCTGCTTGTGAAACAAGAGGCCCTCATTGAGGCCTACAAACAGGGACAGGAGTCCTACAATTCCCTTTGTGTACATATGGTCAGGCTTCAGAGCAAAGTGTGAGATTTATCTATTCACCAGTACAATCTATTTTCAGTAGTGAAACAACGTATATATTAAAAAAATATATACAAATTTTCTGTGATTTTTGCAAAAAAAATGTTTGCGTGTTCACCACAATGGGCTCTATTCTCAATGAGTAACCGCATGAGTTAAATTAGGTAGTCATAAACACCGACCAAAATATCTCCATTTTCAAATAAATATATTTTTTTTCTCCCTAAATTACCTCATACAGTAAAAGTGTGGTAATTGCCTCCAATTTATCTCCAATTTGAGATTCTCAATTGAAAAGTTGGTGTTAATTAAGGATTTTTTTTTATCACCTATAAATGGTAGGTGATAATTATCACTTCTCTGCTTTTGGCCATCAGGATGGAGCCTTTTGAGCTTTGTTTGCTCGAGTTTGTCAATTTTACATAGAAGGCAGAAAAGACGAGGGTGTCTAATCTCAAGGCGCACGTTCAGACCTCGTACAGTCTTTTAGATTTAATAGATGCCGAGGAGGAAATTACTCTCTGCTGTAAAAGATAAGCAACAGCATAATTACCATTAAAGAAAAACCATTTTTTTTTACAGCTGATACAAAATGTGCAAAAAATCTCCACTGTATGTACTTCCTGCTTTCATGGAAGCTAACATAGGCTATCATTCATAAAGCATTTGCGCATGCGGAAATGCTTAAAAGAGCTGACTTTACCGAACACTTAGCAAAATCCGCATTCATAAAGGCTCTTTCCGCATGAAAAGCTGACACTACCGAGCAGAGTGATAAATTACCGCCTTGTGCGGTGATTATCGTAACAAATGTAACAAAATGTTAATTCATAAAGATTACCGCAAGCGGTGTGAGGTCGGGAAGTACCGCTCCCTCTGATATGGCGATACCAATGTAAGTGAATGGAGACACACAGACCTCCCAGGCAGCTGCAGTAGAGCGGAACATGAAGAAATGTATCAACTCGGCAGTTCCTGTGCTTCCGCAAGCCTACCGCCTGCCTGCCGCCAGCCTAGTTCGGGGAATCTCCGCACTCCTATCGCAACTGGATACATTTTTATGAATGAGCAGCCAGAAGTCTAAAATACTGCCAGCGGTGTTTTCCCGCATGGATTTACTTTACCGACAACCCCTTTATGAATGATAGCCATAGGGTTAACATCCTGTGTTTACACATTAGCTGCTCTGCTGAGGCAGCCAGCTAGCACAGCTGAGAGCTAAAATTACAGTTGTGATTGACAGATGAGGGGGAATTAGACAGGCTAAATTATATACATACAGGATGCATTTCTATATGTTTCCCTTCTGTCCTGTGCAAGAGTTGAGGTCCCACTGTAAATGTGACAGGCTTTCCTGGGCCGTCTCTGTGTAATGGGTGGCAAGTATATGGGCTGCCCTACAGTGGTCAAACAAAGCTTTATTTCCGTACATATTACTGACTGTTTTATCACCCCATTTATCACACTTGGTACATTTTTAGTGAATACTCATTTTCACTATTTTTAGTGAGTTATCACTGGAGGTAATTTTTCACCCAAACAAGTTACCACACATGGTTTTGTGAATAGAGCCCAATGAACTCACAACACACCAGGGGAAACGTAGCCTCAGGCTTATTCACAGTGGGGCATTGCGTTGTAATGGGAGGTTAAAGTCACAACGCAGCATTACAATGCAACGCAATAACAAGGTGGTAACACACATTAATGCTGCATTACCATTGCATGCAGTAGGTACAGTGAGGCATACAGGCCACTTCTCCAGCAACACCTATAACCTTTCAGAACACCCGGATTACTTGGGATGGCAAAGATTTAAGCTGGATTGGATCTTCCTTGGTATCACACACTGCTGAACACTGCACACCTTTCTTGGAATTGACCTGAGACCTTAAAGACTTTCTGCCTCTTTGTGCCCGCCGTCTCCCATCCTGTGAGTAACTTTCATCGATTATCTACAGCATCTATGCTCAATAGACTATATTTTTCTACATATATTATATATTATATCTTCAAACTCCTAAACAAAGGACTGTGTTTTCAAATCCATGCTGTCCATCCATACATCTCTGTGTAAGGACAATTCAGTCTATACAGGCCCTTTGATCTCTGCAGGATACCAGCCACAGCCGTGAAAGTTCACACCTTGACTTTAAATAGGGTCTTTCTTAGCAGGAGCCCTGAGCTGTCTCTTGTCCATCCTAATGTGTAAACATCAATATTCAGCACAGACACTTCTAGCTGTATACCAACCAAGAAATATATATCCAATTGACAAATCAACAATAATTCTACTTAAGTCTGTTGGAATCTACAGAAAGACAAAGAGAGGATCCAGGGGACGTGGGAAAAGACGTTATTCACTGCAGAACCAAAATAACTCTGTGACAAATTCTACAGAAGACACCCAGCCAACAACCCTAATAGCTCCAGCACAATCCAGCAGAGATGACAGCCACACATCTGGAGACTGCTCCCTCCTGGAGTCCTCAATCTCAGACCTCAGCTCCCAGGGTAGCCCCATCAAGGCTGTCCTCTGCAACGTCAGATCAATAAACAACAAAACAGCAATCATACATGATCTAATAGAGTCTTCTGATCTGGCCTGCCTGACTGAAACCTGGCTTTCTGAACCTGTTGGCCCCACCCTGGAGGCAGCTGTGCCAACAAACTATTCCGTGATATACTGCAACAGGAAAGAACGCAGGGGAGGAGGGGTTGCACTTTGCTTTAGATCAGCTTTGAAAATCAGACTACTTACTGTAGGTCCTACCAACTCGTTTGAATGCTTGGGGGTGCAACTTTCAGCTGAGGAAAACATTAACATATTGCTGATCTACCGCCCACCAGAAAAATACTCAGACTTCCTTGAGGAACTTGTAGACCTCCTATGCAACCTAACACTGGAACACCCCAGATGGATTGTTCTTGGAGATTTCAATACATGGGTGGACGACTCCTCCTCACAATTTGGAAAAGAGCTACCTCGTGCCTTACATGAACTGGGCTTCCTCCAATCAATCAGCTCTGCTACTCACAGGAAAGGTCACACTCTGGACCTTATATTCCATACTGGGCTGTCAATAGCCAATGTGGAAATTAATCCTGTTGCCTGGTCAGACCATCACACTATCCACTTCTCCCTCTCAATACCAGCTGTCAAACACCAGGTCAAGAATCAAATAAAATATCGCCGCTTAAAAGGGCTAACACCTCAACATATCCGAGATAACCTTAGCTTTGATGAATTGACTGACTCCAGCTTGGACCCTGATACTCTGGTGTTTAAATACAACAAATGTGTGTCCTCCACCTTTGAGACCATTGCTCCTCTGCGCACCAAATATCTTACTCCACACCATCATGCACAGTGGTTTGATAACGCTATAAAAGAGCTGAAAAGACAAGGCCGAAAACTTGAGAGGCTGTGGCGCAAATCTCAGTCCCCAGAAGACAAACATGCCTTAATCTTCCACTTGAAGAGCTACCAAAAGGTAATCACGGGAAAAAAATCATCCTTTCTATCACAAGAGATTGCAAATGCAGTTAACAAACCAGCCCAACTGTTCCGCACAGTGGAAAAACTCTGCAACCCAGCATGTCAAAAACTTAATATCGAGTCTTCAAAGGACCTCTGTGACCAATTTGCCCATTTCTTCACAGACAAAGTCTCCGCTATAAGGTCCGCCATCCAACTTACAGCATCTGAGCCTAATATAGCGCCAAAGACCATTAGCAGAGACAACGTAACACCTTGGTCAAACTTCAAAGAAATTGATGAAGAAGTCACATCAAGCATCCTCCTTCACGTCCGCCTAACTACCTGTGACCTGGATCCTGGCCCAACACAGTTCATGTTGAACTGCCCCGACCTGTTCGTACCGGTATTCCTCAAAATTGTTAACTGTTCCTTACAATCAGGGATATTTCCTGCTTTACTGAAGGAAGCAATCATCAGGCCTCTCCTCAAAAAACCCTCCCTGGACCCAGATGCAATGACCAGCTACAGACCTGTCTCTAACCTCCCCTTTCTGGGAAAGCTAATTGAAAAAGCTGTATACCTCCAGCTAGAAGCCAGAATCCTACAAAATAACAGTTATGACCCATTCCAGTCTGGCTTCAGGAAACACCACAGCACTGAAACTGCCCTCATCCAAATATGCAACCACCTGCTCATGGCAAGAGACAGAGGAGAGTGCTCGATCCTCATACTGCTAGACCTTTCTGCAGCCTTTGACACAGTTGACCATGACATCTTGATAAACAGGCTACAGGAATACTGCGGCATTGATGGCATAGTACTTCAGTGGTTCCAATCCTTCTTGAGTGGCAGAACCCACAAAGTGTCTATGGGGCCCTTCCTGTCCACCCCTGTAACACTTAAGTATGGGGTGCCCCAGGGCTCAATCCTCTCCCCTGCTTTTCACGATTTACATGCTACCGTTGGGAAAACTAATCCAAAAACATGGCCTGACATACCACTGCTATGCAGACGACACCCAACTATATCTTTCCTTCAAGCCTGGTGTGACAGACCCAACTCTAACTATAAACGCCTGCTTACGTGAACTACAGCAATGGATGAATGACAACTGGCTGAAACTAAATGCAGACAAAACTGAAGTCCTTCTGATTGGAGGGCAGAGCATGATAACAAAACAACTTAACTTGCAGTCTTCACCACTGGGAATAGGAGGCACGGATCTACGCAGCTCTGATCATGTGCGTAGCCTGGGAGTTCTAATTGATGGGGATTTAAACTTCAGAACTCAAATCTCTGCTGTGGTGAAATCATCCTATTTTCACCTGAAGAACATTGCAAAAATCAAGCACCTCATACCCCCAGAAGATCTGCCAACCTTAGTCCACGCCTTCATCACATCCCGACTGGACTACTGCAATGCTCTCTACACTGGCCTTCCAAAAAAGGCCTTGTACCGCCTACAGCTGATACAGAATACTGCTGCCAGACTGCTAACCAACCAACCCCGTCACTGCCACATAACGCCAGTCCTGCATTCCCTTCACTGGCTACCTATAGAATGGAGGGTCCTATTCAAGATCGGCCTACTGACATTTAAATCCCTGAATAATCTAGGCCCTAGATACATGAAAGATATGTTACAGCTGCGAAGCAATCCCTGCATTCTCAGATCCACAGGTTCTAATAATCTAGTCATACCCAGAGTCCACTTAGAAACTTTTGGTCCCAGAGCCTTCTGTCATGCTGCCCCTACGTTTTGGAACTCCTTACCTCAACAGATCAGGACAGCCCCATCCCTGGACATGTTTAAATCCAGACTGAAAACCCACCTGTTCAGTCTGGCATTTGCTGAAATATAACTTTTGTTGTGTGAATACTTCATCCTACTAATTACTGAATCTGAGAGAGCCTAAGCGCTTTGAGTCCTATGGGAGAAAAGCGCTATAGAAATGTTATTGTATTGTATTGTATTGTATGTAAAGTATGCTTCCCTGTCATCAGTAATGTGTGCATTTAGAGGTAACACTGCAGCAGTGCGTTACCATAGCGCTACACGTTACCATGCGATGCTAACGTCATACTGTGACTGCCCCATAGGCTTATTGCAGTGCGTTACCATAACCCTACACGTAACAATTCGATACGAATGTCATACTGTGACTGTCCCATAGGCTTATCATTGCAGTGCGATAACCTGCATTATAAGAGTTTATAACACAGCTTCACAACCTCCCGCTGTGAATGTAGCCACAGGGTAGCAACACACTAGGCAGAATCGCATATGTGTTCCCCATAGCACATAGTGGACAATGCATGTGCGATTCTGCCTAGTGTTCCTTTCCTCAAAGCTGCAGCAACTCAGGCCGGGTTCACACTTAGCAGAAATGCTAGCGCTGTGGAAAACGCTGTATTTTTGCTGCTAATGAAAGTCTATAGGCTGCAGGACAAATGCTACATATAAAAAATGCATATGCATTTTGTAGGCGTGCGTTTTAAAAAAAAAATGCTGGTTTTGTTGCATATTATGCAAAAACGCATCAAAAATGCACATAATTAAAGTCAATGGAAATGCAATGCTATGCGATATGCGTGTCACAAGCATTTTTCCTGTTCTCTTCCTAGTTATTCGCATATACCCAAGAAAAGGCATGACAACAGCATTCAAAACGAATGTTTGTACATGCAAAACACCAATGCATTAACGCTTAAACACATCTGCAGTAAAAACTGACCGCACCAAAAAATGCAGCAAAAAAGCACCAAACACTCCCACAAAAAATGCCCATGACATAAATGCAACCTCTCATGTTATATGTGCACCTTCCCTAAGAAGTATTTGCAGCTCAGTAATCATCTCTGCAAGACTTCTGCAGCATCTACAGGAAAGAGAACTAATTACATGCAAATCATTTCACATTAATGCAGAACTATGCAAATGTATTCATGCAGCAATGTGAAAATGCAGGTGAATTTCTTGTTCACTGCGTTACATGCGAATTGCACATGATGCGTGCGGTGCACAAATTCTAATGTCTCTATGCAGTTTTTTTTTCTGCACACAGATTGTGTGTATAGTGGAAACACTAGCGACTTTATTGGGAGCAATCGAATAAAAAATTATGTATATTTATTTTTGAAAAATCAACAGCCTTGTTGTCAGTTTGTGGTTTGCTGGTCCACCGCCGCAGCCTAAACATTTTAAACGTTTTTAGTCTTTTTTATACTCCCGGCGCCTCTGTACACCTGCAAGCATAGTGGAAACAGGCCATTGTCTTGTATTGTCATGCAAATCTATATGCAGAAAACGCATGCAAATTCATGTTAGTGGAAATGGGCCCTAAGGGCTCAGCCACACTGTAAGCACTTTTCTGAGCACTTTGTGATTAGCGCTTTCTGAGCACTTTTTGAAAATTGTTCCCATTCACTTTCTTTAAAATTGCGGTAGAAATCGGCACAATTGTGCGATCGTGTACGCAAAAAAATTACACCAATTTTTACCGTGATGTTTTAAAAACCGCTCAGAAAAGCGCTTATAGTGTGGCCCTTATGATACTTTTTTTATGCAGGTTAAAAACCAAGAAAATGAGGCCACTGTAGGATTTTTCAAGCCACATACATTTGCCTAAAAATTAGCATAAAACCTTGCATCATCTCAGAATTATTTACATGTTATGGACCATGCCACTGCACTGAGGAGCTATAGAGACACATATATTGCTGGCCACTGCACTGTGAGGAGCTATAGAGACACATATATTGCTGGGCACTGCACTGTGAGGAGCTATAGAGACACATATATTGCTGGGCACTGCACTGTGAGGAGCTATAGAGACACATATATTGCTGGGCACTGCACTGTGAGGAGCTATAGAGACACATATATTGCTGGACACTGCACTGTGAGGAGCTATAGAGACACATATATTGCTGGACACTGCACTGTGAGGAGCTATAGAGACATATATATTGCTGGGCACTGCACTGTGAGGAGCTATAGAGACACATATATTGCTGGGCACTGCACTGTGAGGAGCTATAGAGACACATATATTGCTGGACACTGCACTGTGAGGAGCTATAGAGACATATATATTGCTGGGCACTGCACTGTGAGGAGCTATAGAGACACATATATTGCTGGGCACTGCACTGTGAGGAGCTATAGAGACACATATATTGCTGGGCACTGCACTGTGAGGAGCTATAGAGACACATATATTGCTGGACACTGCACTGTGAGGAGCTATAGAGACACATATATATTGCTGGACACTGTACTGTGGGGAGCTATAGAGACACATATATTGCTGGGCACTGCACTGTGAGGAGCTATAGAGACACATATATTGCTGGACACTGCACTGTGAGGAGCTATAGAGACATATATATTGCTGGGCACTGCACTGTGAGGAGCTATAGAGACATATATATTGCTGGGCACTGCACTGTGAGGAGCTATAGAGACACATATATTGCTGGGCACTGCACTGTGAGGAGCTATAGAGACACATATATTGCTGGGCACTGCACTGTGAGGAGCTATAGAGACACATATATTGCTGGACACTGCACTGTGAGGAGCTATAGAGACATATATATTGCTGGGCACTGCACTGTGAGGAGCTATAGAGACATATATATTGCTGGGCACTGCACTGTGAGGAGCTATAGAGACACATATATTGCTGGGCACTGCACTGTGAGGAGCTATAGAGACACATATATTGCTGGACACTGCACTGTGAGGAGCTATAGAGACACATATATATTGCTGGACACTGTACTGTGGGGAGCTATAGAGACACATATATTGCTGGGCACTGTGAGGAGCTATAGAGACACATATATTGCTGGACACTGCACTGTGAGGAGCTATAGAGACACATATATTGCTGGGCACTGCAGTGTGAGGAGCTATAGAGACACATATATTGCTGGGCACTGCACTGTGAGGAGCTATAGAGACACATATATTGCTGGGCATTGCACTGTGAGGAGCTATAGAGACACATATATTGCTGGACACTGCAGTGTGAGGAGCTATAGAGACACATATAGTGCTGGACACTGCACTGTGGGGAGCTATAGAGACACATATATTGCTGGGCACTGCACTGTGAGGAGCTATAGAGACACATATATTGCTGGGCACTGCACTGTGAGGAGCTATAGAGACACATATATTGCTGGGCACTGCACTGTGAGGAGCTATAGAGACACATATAGTGCTGGGCACTGCACTGTGAGGAGCTATAGAGACACATATATTGCTGGACATTGCACTGTGAGGAGCTATAGGGACACATATATTGCTGGGCACTGCACTGTGAGGAGCTATAGAGACACATATATTGCTGGGCACTGCACTGTGAGGAGCTATAGAGACACATGTTGCTGGACACTGCACTGTGAGGAGCTATAGAGACACATATATTGCTGGACACTGCACTGTGAGGAGCTATAGAGACACATATATTGCTGGGTACTGCACTGTGAGGAGCTATAGAGACACATATATTGCTGGGCACTGCACTGTGAGGAGCTATAGAGACACATATATTGCTGGACACTGCACTGTGAGGAGCTATAGAGACACATATATTGCTGGGCACTGCACTGTAAGGAGCTATAGAGACACATATATTGCTGGACACTGCAGTGTGAGGAGCTATAGAGACACATATATTGCTGGGCACTGCACTGTGAGGAGCTATAGAGACACATATATTGCTGGGCACTGCACTGTGAGGAGCTATAGAGACACATATATTGCTGGACACTGCACTGTGAGGAGCTATAGAGACACATATATTGCTGGACACTGCACTGTGAGGAGCTATAGAGACATATATATTGCTGGGCACTGCACTGTGAGGCGCTATAGAGACACATATATTGCTGGGCACTGCACTGTGAGGAGCTATAGAGACACATATATTGCTGGGCACTGCACTGTGAGGAGCTATAGAGACACATATATTGCTGGGCGCTGCACTGTGAGGAGCTATAGAGACACATATATTGCTGGGCATTGCACTGTGAGGAGCTATAGAGACACATATATTGCTGGGCACTGCACTGTGAGGAGCTATAGAGACACATATATTGCTGGGCACTGCACTGTGAGGAGCTATAGACACATATATTGCTGGGCACTGCACTGTGAGGAGCTATAGAGACACATATATTGCTGGACATTGCACTGTGAGGAGCTATAGAGACACATATATTGCTGGGCACTGCACTGTGAGGAGCTATAGAGACACATATATTGCTGGGCATTGCACTGTGAGGAGCTATAGAGACACATATATTGCTGGGCACTGCACTGTGAGGAGCTATAGAGACACATATATTGCTGGGCACTGCACTGTGAGGAGCTATAGAGACACATATATATTGCTGGGCACTGCACTGTGAGGAGCTATAGACACATATATTGCTGGGCACTGCACTGTGAGGAGCTATAGAGACACATATATTGCTGGGCACTGCACTATGAGGAGCTATAGAGACACATATATTGCTGGACATTGCAGCTGATTTAGATAAACTTGTAGCTAGTTAGCCAATGGAGATGATTTGCATGTCTGGATTGACAGCACCTCCAGCCAATGACAGCCAAGCTTGCTGTGGCCATACAGATGGGGGGAATACTGAATGGTGTCAGAGCCAGCCAATAAGGATGGAGCTTATTGGAGGCAGCCCCTATTTATACCCCCATTCTGGCAGTGGCCTGGGCTGCCTGCTAGTCAATGCTGCAGGAGGCTATGCTTGTGTTATAATACAGAGGCATTGGCATTCCTTGTGTTATAGAATAGGCCTAATGCTCATTAGTAAGGAGACACATGCTGGGATTGTGTATCTGGGGAGGTTACAGTGACAGGTGTGCTATTATGCTGCTTTCTAGTAGGATAGGATGTTAGGAGTCAGTAGATCTCTGCTGGGGAGAAGGGCGGTCCAAGCACAGCTCCCCACCCATTATATATACTTATATACACTGTGGGAACAGGCAGGGGTAGAAGGTTTGGAACTAGTTGTTTAGTAAAAGGGGGGAGGGGATAAGAACCCTGTATTGTCACCTGAGAAGGCAGATTATTGGTGGGAATGCAGCATTCTCATTGCAGGAGGGGTAGAGTGGGCTGTATATTCACTCAACTTCTTATAAATGACTGATTTATCACCTAATTAATAAAAATAACCTTTTAGCACATTTACAAGCAAAATCGGTACTTATCCGTTAGCCGGGCGCATCCTCTAGGTGGCGCTAATTACTATTCCCCCTCCAGGCCGACATGGATAGTAGGGAAAGATGTAACTCTGGTGGAGTTTTGTCGCCACCTAGAGGATGCGCCCGGCTAACGGATAAGTACCGCAAAATCACTCAAACTAAGTTTATTCCTGATTATTTTCATTTCAATATTTTCTTACCTTATATTAGTTTTGCTCTTTGGTAGCTTATAAATGTACCCTAGATGAGGTGGAAACAGGTGGTAAAGCTTTGTGAATGAAGCCCAATGTCTGAGGGGGAACTAACCTCCTGCAGGGAGGTTTGGGGCTCACATAAAGCTGTACTGCAGGTGATAAAGCAGAGACCTGACAGCACAGGGAAAATAAACTCATGCAGAATGTTTAATGTTTCTCACCTTTTCCTACTGAGAATTCCCCCAAACTTAAGCTGTTGTAAAGCCCAGATCCACACTACTGAGCAGCAGTTAGGCCTAGTGCACACCAGAGCGTTTCCGCTGCGGTTTGCGATCCGCCTGCGGGTGCGGATCCGCTAGGGTAATGTATTTCAATGGGCTGGTGCACACCAGAGCGGGAGACGTTTTGCAGAAACGCATACTCCCGGGCTGCTGCAGATTTTGGATTGCGGATGCGTTTCTGCCTCAATGTTAGGTATAGGAAAAAACGCAAACCGCTCTGAAAAACGGCACTTCAGAGTGGTTTGCCAGGAGTTATTTGTTACAGTAGCTGTTCAGTAACAGCTTTACTGTAACAATACAGGAAATCTACTACACCAAAACCGCTACACAAAACCTCAAAACGCTAGCTGAAACGCTGCAGAAAAAGAAAAAGCGTTTCAAAATCTGCTAGCATTTTGCGGATCTGCTAGCGGTTTTTGGTGTGCACCAGGCCTTACTGCAGGAGATGCTTCTGGTTTAGAGTTACTACAAATTGTTAATAATCTGCAGCTGGAGGTGTCGGTGGAATAAGGAATGCTTCTGTACCATTTGTCTCCCATGTCCCTGCACTGCAATAATCCAGCAGGCCCAGCATGAAATAACCTCAGAATTCATTATAATGCCACATGAGATACTGCAGAGGGTAAAATCCTTTGTGAATTGTGACATTTAAGTATTTCTATAGCGCCAGCATATTATTGCAGCACTGTATAGAGGGTATATCGTCTTATAGCTCAGAGGGGCTCACACTCCAACCCCTGATAAATGTGCTGAACTATCACCTGTGTGCATCATTACTCAGCATGAGGTCCTATTACCCCCCCACAATCCGGTGTCAGGGCATTGAGGGCTACAGAGAGCCTATTCTAGGGGCAGATCACACTTCTGTGCTGTAATAGGTCACATTAGGCATTGAATTAGGCTTGGTTTACACTACTGATCACCAAAGCACTAATCCAGCATCTCCATAACATTCTCCCAGCAGCATTTCCATGTTATTAGATGGAATGATTTTTGCTTCAGGCTCGATTCACAGTAGGACGTTGCGTTTTGATGCAACGTTAAAGTCGCAACGCAAATTACAACGCAATGGGCTCTATTCATAAAACATTTGCGGTAACAATCTTGGAGGGAAAACACTGCATCGGTATTTAAGACTTTTTGTGTGAATTCATAAAGTTTACACTTGCGATAATAGGTCGGATTCCCGCACTAAACTGGCAGTGCTGAGTTGTTACATTTTCTCCTGCAGAGACAGCCTTAGTATAAAGCAGGCAGCCCCAGCATCCCTTTACATGTGCATTTTTCTGCCTCTCCTCCTGAATCTGCGCTGAATCTGTCTATTAGTCTTTCTAAACAATCTATTTAATTGCTGCAGCTTAGAAATGTTACACATGCAGGCTTTCTGATGTGAAATTTATCTGAAAACAGGTACCCAAGAGGTTAAAAAAACACAGCCTTGGTATTCTGGAATGCCTTGTCTGCTCTCCTCTCACTGCAGCTGCCTGGGAGGTCTGTCTCTCCATTAGCTTGCCTGTTACCCCTGGCTTATCGCCTTATCTAAACAGCCGGGTTTCTCTGCACACATTCCGCCTGCTCTAATCTTTATGAATTAACCTTCAGTGACGTGTTGTGATAATCTCTGTACAAGGCGGTAATTTCCCGCACTGCTCAGGAATGTCAGATTTTCATGCGGAAACAGCCTTTATGAATGCCCACTTTGCTAAATGGTCGGGAAAGTCCGCTGTTTTGAGGGGAAAACTTGCAGTAAACTTCTATGAATAGAGCCTATTGCCCCCAAAAAGTCGCAACACTACTCTGTGCCCTGTTATCGTCGCATACAGTAGAGCATACAGGCAATTAAAAGTATGTTTCTAAGTCATTACTGAGCATGTGCAAACAGTGTAACGCAGCTAATAACGTGTAACGCACAGCATGCAGCACTTTCACTTACTGTGCAGTGTTAGACACCAACGCAACGTGTGCACTGTGAACAGAGCATTGATATTTCATTGCAGTGAGTTATTCTGCGTTAAATGTTTTAACATGCGACTTTAACGTCCCACTGTGAGCCTCAGGGAATGTAAATGCAAATTCCTCATCACATGATTACTAAGAGCTGAATGGTTGCATTTTCCAGTGCGACCCAAGCCTTATATCCAGTGTGCACTGCAGCTCCCTCATGGTGCATGTTATGCAAGGCATAGTGTGAATGCAGCATTATATCCAGTGTGCACTGCAGCTCCCTCATGATGCATGTTATGTAAGGCATAGTGTGAATGCAGCATTATATCCAGTGTGCACTGCAGCTCCCTCATGGTGGATGTTATGCAAGGCATAGTGTGAATGCAGCCATTGCAATGCTGCAGTCTAACCAGTCATAGCAATCCACTGCTGCAGAGATTTGATGATTGGCAAGCTCTGCTGAAAGCCCTGTATTGACATATAGCAGAATGCAGTAAAGAGGCCCTGTAGTGACATAGGCCTAGTGCACACCAGAGCGTTTCAGCTGCGGTTTGCGATCTGCTTGCGGGTGCGGATCCGCTAGGGTAATGTATTTCAATGGGCTGGTGCACACCAGAGCGGGAGGCGTTTTGCAGAAACTCATACTCCCGGGCTGCTGCAGATTTTGGATTGCGGAGGCATTTCTGCCTCAATGTTAAGTATAGGAAAACCGCAAACTGCTCTGAAAAACGGCACTTTAGAGCGGTTTGCCAGGCGTTTTTGTTATAATAGCTGTTCAGTAACAGCTTTACTGTAACAATACATGAAATCTACTACACCAAAATCGCTACACAAAACCGCAAAACCGCTGAAACGCTGCAGAAAAAGAAAGTGTTTCAAAATCTTGCTAGCATTTTGCGGATCTGCTAGCGGTTTTTGGTGTGCACCAGGCCATATAGCAGAATGCAGTAAAGAGGCCCTGTAGTGACATATAGCAGAATGCAGTAAAGAGGCCCTGTAGTGACATATAGCAGAATGCAGTAAAGAGGCCCTGTAGTGACATATAGCAGAATGCAGTAAAGAGGCCCTGTAGTGACATGGAGCGGCATGCAGAAAACCCTCAAACCCGTATGTATGTATCATCACCTTACCACTGAGGCTTAGTGACACTGAAGCTAAAAAATGTATACTATAGTATAGAATTGGTTGTGTAGTGTACAGATAATTACTAGAACATTAGTAACAAAGAAAATAGTCTCATATTTTCATATTTTTTTTTTTTTTTTTTTTTTTTTTTTTTTACATTGCATCAGTCTCTATTTACAGGTTAAATATTACACACAGCATCCTGAATGATTTTACAGAGCTGACTAGTGAACTTTTCTCTGCAGAAAAAAGCAAAAACAAAACGCAGTGCCCTTCACTTCAGATAAGCTTCAGAAGACAGAGCTCTTTCACTTTGCACGTCAGAGATTAGTGGCTCTTTCCCATAGATAACTGGAGTTTAACACTTTCTGTACTGGAAACAATATTAGACGCCTGTCTCTGCTGATGATTTTATTTCTTAGCCTGTACTAAACATACAAATTTATTCTCATAAGTTTTTCACTTCACATTCCCTTTAAGCCTGGTACACACTTCCAATTCTGATTGTCCGATTCTACCACCTCCATGTAGTATGAGCTTCCTTACACAATGGCCTCCATTCATGTGTGATAAAGAGAAATTACACAGCGGTAATAACCTTCTTTCCACAGTCACCATTTCTCCAGTGTGAGTCGGGGCTGGAGCACCAAGAGGGCTTCCGAGTACTTATAAAATCACTAGTGTTTCAGAAATGTACTTGTCTGGGTTTTGAATGGGATTGATTACAACAAAGTTTACAAAAATTATACAAAAACACTACAACCAAATGCTCCAAAATCACACAAGACACAAACAGGAAATCGCTGGGCACACGCCCAGAATCGCTACTGCAAATCGCTTAAATGCTAAGTATGATTACACCTAGCCATTTTTGGTGTGCACTAGGCCTAAAGGTCAGTAAAGTATAATATGATGGTAATGGTTCATTAAAAAAAATAGGAAAGAATATTTCCCATTATCTCAACATATCCTGAAAATGTGGTGTTTCTAGCACGTAAGGGGGCTTAGCTATTAACCGCTAAAGTCAGCGGACACTCGCCTGCCATTAAAGTCTGTGGGGAAAATGTGACCGCAAACTTTTGCTTTTAAGTTGAATTCCAGCCTAGTAGCTGCAGACACAAAGCTGTCAGTCCATTCATATGCTTATGCTGTTTCCTTATTACACACTGTGCAAGGTGTTTGCATGACACACTAGATTAACAATGACTAATTGCCCGCTTCCTGACTTCTAGTGGGCTATTGAATGACGGCTGGCTAGGTGGGGGTTAAATAGCATTGTATGCAGATTTCCAAGCATCGGCGTAGCAATAGGGGTTGTGGAGGTTGCAACCGCATCGGGGCCCTCCAACTGCAGTATTAACTCTCTATTGGTCCTGTGCTCATAATAATAATCCCTTCTACAGATGCTTAGAATAGCGGTAATCATTAACACATTGCTTCCCATCCCCTTCTTGCACCTCTGACACTGTAGTGGTCATTGGCAGGTTTTGGTGCACCGTATCAATTATGTATAGAGTGCTTGGGGGGCGGCCCAATGTAAAACTTGCACCGGGGCCCACAGCTCCTTAGCTACGCCGCTGTTTCCAAGGATGTAAATGTTTACTCTTGGCATAGTAGGCGAACGTCCATCACTCTCTCCAGATGAAATACAATGCAGAATATACAACAGCCATAACATATAAACAAAATGGATTCCACATTAGGTCACATGATGGCTACCATGTCCTGTAATCCATCACACTGCGAATATCATTACATGTTATGTTTTTATATTTTAAGCATATACTCGGTGGAAGTAGGATTTAGAGAACTCCTTCCTGATTTTTTTTAATTTTTCTTCAGTTTTTGTTTGCATTCCATCTAACAAAACTACAAATCCCATCATGCCTCTGCCTCCCTGAGTTATGCTTAGAGCTGTCAGTCTTGCAATGCCTCATGGGACTTGTAGTTCCACCACAGCTGGAGTGCCAAGGTTAGCCATCACTGGATTAGTGCACCATATTTGACTTGTTCACTTTTTTGTTTAGCCCTTCTAAGGGTGCCTAGTAACTGCAGTATGTGCAGACCATGTGCATGCCAAGCCAACTTCAGGGTTAAGGTTCATTTATCCCTAATTGCTGAGCTCATACTTCTGTGCACATTTTCTGTAGATGCTCATCAGTGAGAGGTCAGTATGACTGCGAGTTGTGAACATGGGAGGAAAAGGGAAGCCCTGTTCTGTGCCGTGTATAATCCGCCATGGGTCAGATTGTTCCAGTGAAGTGCTTTTGGAGAAGTGGGTGTTTGCTTGGGGTGGAGGAATGGTAGTGGAGAGAGGTGGGCATTATTTTCCCCTCCAATGATCACATATCCTTGTTTGTGAGTTGAGACTTGAATACTTTTTTGTAGCAATCTCTTATGGTGAGTAGGGGGGGGGGAGGGTGTAGGTAAATGTACTATGATGTACCATTGTTGTTTTGTTTGATTAACTAACAAAGATTATGTATCTTCTTCTATCATCCGCTCCAATGGGGGAAGGAGAAAAGTGCAGGTTCTTGCTAAAGGCCATTACGGTGCCTCTTATCTCTGTAGAGGTGCTGTGGTAATTATGGGGAATGATTGCAGAGATGGGAGTCTGTTTAATAAGTGCGTCTCTTGAGCAAATATCACAATGTTCACTTCCCTCCATAATGAATATTCTTTTATAAGGGGGATTTAGTCCTTTCACACTAAGCTATTTATTTTTTGTGCCCTTGTTTTTGATCTTGATTGTAGTAGGATTTAATATATTATATAGCGCCAACATCTTCTGAGGCGCTGTACAGAGTATATATTTTCTGGTCACTTGGCTGTCCCTCAGATAACAATCAAATTCCTACCATAGCCATGTCCTATGTTGTGTAGTGGATGTATCGTAGTCTAGGGCCAATTTGGAAGCAAACTTCTTCCTTTTTTGGGGAAATGTGGTAGGAAACCGGAGTGCGCGGAGGAAACCCACACATACACAGGGAGCACATGTAAACTCCATGCAGATAGAGCCCTCGCTGGGATTGCAGTAGGATGGAGTATTTGCACTCGGGTTGTAGTTTGGTGTAGGTGGCTGAAGCCTCTATGGAATGTGAAGATGGAGTTGTGGGGGTGCTGATCAATGGACAGGAATAAACCTTATAAGAAGTTGACAATCTCAAACACAAATTCAGACTTCCATTAGCATCTGCTTTTTGATTGTCCATCACATCTAGAATTCAAATTGCAGATTCAAATGGGGTCTTCTCGCTATTTTCAAAGTTTGTGGGGTTTTGTTAACTGTTTCCTTCCTCACGCTCCACAAATCTCTCTGCTGGACATAAATACAACTACTATTCTCCAGCAGCCTGTGGGTGGGGTGCTGTCCTGAAGACAGACCTCCTGGGAGAAGAGGATAATTGCATTTTGTCATTTCTAGTGTGCCTCAGCCCTAAGAGCGGCCTCTGCTGGCCATTCCCGGTCAGGGCCTGGTGTTTCTTCAGTAGAACCTACAGCACTCACCGCTTCCACCAATTCTCTTATGGCTTTTGGCTTCAATATTTTCTGCCTGGCAATTCCCTCCAATACTGTGATGCCGGAAAGGCCCCACTGGATTTGGGAAAGTTGAAGTCTGAGGAAGGAAACGCACTGAACAATCTCTACAAACCTCTGCTGGACACAAATACAAACCTCTATTCTCTTCAGCAGTCTGTAGGTGAGGTCCTGAGGATGTCCCGAGAGAAGAGCTTAGCAATTGTAGATCATCATCTCTAGTGGGCCACAGTCCTAAGAGCGGCCTCTGCTGGCTGTTCAGGAAATGTTTTTTCTTTTTCCAGTAGATCCTCCAGCACTCCCCGCTTCAATAAGCATCTTTGTTGGCTGTTTTCTTTCCTGCATGATATTCTGCGTGCCCATAAGATACAGAATTCCAATTGCAGATTCCAGTGGGGTCTTCCCTGGGTTTTCTGTTTTTTTAATTTTTAAATACAAAAAAGCAACAACTCGTAATGCCTTTACAACAGTCATATACTCAGGGTACAGCTGTTAATCCATTCTTACTTTCTTATAAAATGCGATATTTTCTAATCTCCTTAGCCAATGGTGTAGGCCATTCATTCTGCACCTATGTACCTAACCCACCTTGTATCCCCCCCTCCTTTACCCATTATCTGGGGGTGTCAGTACCTACACCAGAATCAGAACATGGAATTGTAAAGAGAGAACAGTTATTGCAGGAACACAAAACCAGGAACAATGACTCCCACCTCCCCTCCCTCCCTGGTTGGTGCACCCATCTTCTCCATCCCCTGTACCTCAAATTCCTCCCTCATGCCCCGACCTCCTCCCTCCACTAATCCTTCCATATTCTGCAGTTTTTAGTGAATTCCTGCCACCTTCCCAGGTATATCTTCCCATAAATGATCAGTGTGAGCTCCTCTGTACGCTGAGTCTGGTCAATTTCTGAAATCCACCCCACCATGGATGGTACCTCTTGTGATTTCCAATGTCTGCATATTACCAACCTGGCTGCCTTATTGGGTGCATTCCCAGGGATCTCGTGTCTTTCCGAGCTGACCTGAGCTCAGTTTCAGGAGCTGGAAGCGGTAAGCCCGAGCTCAGCTCATGCTGGCAAAATCCTGCTGCTTCTGATTGTTTCCCGGGTCCTGAGCACGATCAGCGCTGTGCAGTGGGATCCCTGTTCCCCCCCCCCCCCCCCCCCCCTGTCTACCTAGTCTTCGGCTACCAGGATCCCCATGCATTACTCATAGGCTTTTTCATTCACGTTTAAATGTGTTTTTCTGTCCCAAGCAATGTTATTTGGCAGGTAAAGTTAAATAGACAACAGCTCTGTCTGGTTTTGTGCCAGTGAGAAGAATACGTTTTTCCAGCACAAGCTGCTGAAGTTCTATTTCTTGAATCTTCTTTTAATTTCATGAGCCTCATCCACAATGATGTAATCCAACATTAAATCTTTACCATTACCAAAGGTAGACACTCGCTGCAAGGTATTAATCATGCAGTACATAGAAATTATTTTGTTTGGTTTTTTTTTTTTTTTTTTGAAAATTGTTTTTTCAAATTTTAAACTGAAAACGTTAGGACAGAACATAGAAATCTGGCACAATCTCTTCAATCACGCAGGTGAGGAGAAATAATCCCCCCCCCCCCCCCCGCCCAAAAAAAATCAGATATACAATGTATATTTATATTTTTATTTATATAGTGCCAACATATTCCGCATCGCTTTACAAAGCACAATAAGACAAGGGGAACATATATACAACTAACAAATGTACAGCAGAGTTCCAAGCAGCACAAATATTGTGGCAAGAACAGTAAACATTAGGAGGATGACCCTGCCCTTGTGAGCTTACAATCTAATGGGTAGTGGGGGACACACTAGGTAAGGGGGTGGAGGATGGATGAGGCAGTGATTCTTTGCCTCTGATTACATTGTGACAGATAAGTAAATAAGGGCTATAGAATGTGATAAGCTTGTCTGAAAAGGTGTGTTTTAAGAGTGTTTGAAGATGTCCAGGTTTGGAGCATGACGTACAGGCTGTGGAAGAGTTCCAGATAAGGGATGATGCTCGTGTAAAGTCCTGGATGCGAGCATGAGAGGAGGTGATCAGCTTAGAGGCCAGGAGAATTTCTTGGGAGGAGCGAAGGTTGCGGTACATTCACATATTCACAAAGTAGCTATGCAGGTATTCGGCACCACTCCACCCACTCATATCATGGGTTATATTGATTTATTCAAGACCGCTTAGTATGATAATACAGTGCTTAAGTTGAAATTTTAAGACTAGAAGTTATTAACGTGGATTAGTCACTGATATCTATAAATCTATATATTTTTAAAATTTGGATTATACACAACTTTCTTCATAAACATTCATGTATATATTTGCGTAGGACGGGGCCAGGACGTCCAAATTTTAAAAAGTATGCCAAGATTTGGCTAAGATACATTGATAATATATTTTGCGTGTGGGCGGGGCCCCGTTCGGCTCTAAAGGAGCTGACCTCACAGCTACATCAACAATGTGAGGCTATTCGCCTTACTATACATTGTGATGTTGATAGTGTCAACTTTCTTGACACTTTGGTCAGGATTGACAATGGAAGACTATACACAGATTTGTATGTAAAACCTACAGATCGTAATGCTATTCTTTCTTTTGATAGCTTCCATCCTAGAAGTACTAGATGCGCTATACCTAAAAGTCAATTCATGTGGATAGGCCGTATAATAGGTGGTGGGGATAGACTTGAGTCCCGATTAGACGAAATGACATGGAGTGATTCCGTTAGTAAAATTGTTAAAGACATTGGGGTATGTTGTCCCGCTCTTTCCCCTCTATTAATGAATTTGAAAAGCCACCATTATTTTCGTATAAATGAGCTCCCACTCTGCGGGACAGATTAGTACACGCTGAGATGAGGACCTTGGTTGGACCACCAGAGTGCCGCACTCGTAGGGGGACATTCCCCTGTCTCAACTGCGTGCATTGCCACTCCATCATCAGATCTCCTTATATAGTACATCCATAAACAGGGAAACAATATCTCATTAAAGGTTGCCACAATTGCGATTCCCAGTATGTGGTATACCTACTTATGTGCCCTTGTGGCCTTATTTATGTAGGACAGACTACATCTACATTTAAAGTAAGATTATCAGCCCATAAATCAGCTATAAGGAACAAACTAGTAGAACAAGCTGTCCCATCACATTTTGTGAAATTTGGACATGTTAATCAACTCAGATGTCAAATTATTGAATCCATTCCACCTATGAAGAGAGGTGGTAGTAGGATAAAGAAACTACTTTATAGAGGCCTATTGGATCAGGACATTAGATTGTCTTGATCCCCGGGGCCTCAACAGAGAATTTGAATTATCACCTCTATAACTAGATTAATTTATAATATCATACTTTATTCCATCTCTATATTTATTCTTTTGTCCTAGTTACCATATCCTAAATTGATTTTTGAGTCCTAGTTACTATGACCTTATATTTGGAATGATCTGGTTTTTGAGAATACACACACACACACACACACACACACACACACACACACACACACACACACACACACACACACACACACACACACACACACACACACACACACACACACACACACACACACACACACACACACACACACACACACACACACACACACACACACACACACACACACACACACACACACACACACACACACACACACACCACTGTGACGGTGGTTGCCATGGTGATGCGACTGGGGCGGCGCCGGCGAGGTCGCATGGACGCTGGAGCGTGATGCGTGCATGCGTCATTGCATGCGTCACTTCCGCGTTCCACTCTGGGCCTCGTTTGTGTACAGCTCATACAGAGCTGGTCACGTGGTGCTCCCCCGGCCGCACACCAATGTGGGAGCTCCGTCCGCCTTCTGGAGGCGGATCTTGGCCACAGATGGCATCCTCCGTACATGGATGCGGCGTGACTCGGTCTACTGAGGTGTTGACACGTGGGTGAGTGTGTCTGTCTTCATTGGTTCCCTTCCTAGCTTTCAGTTTTCTATCAGGTCCGCACAGCCTTTCTGACTGTGTGATAGGTCCAAAAACCTGGACCAATGATTGGTTGATTATATGGTGGCTATGTATAAATTGTGTACCATGTCTGTTAACATTCATTCTGTCACTTGCTTGAGAAAGGGGGATCCAGGGCCAGGCCGAGGCATAGGCTGGAGAGGCTCCAGCCTCAGGGCGCAGTGTAGGAGGGGGCGCAGAATTCATTCAGCACTCATTCCTAATTGTGTTTGAAGCAGAAAGAAATAAGAAAAGGGGACATATGGCAGTGACTGCAAGCCAGATAACTAGATATTAAGGTGTTGGGGAGGTTGTGGGCCCTGTGGCACCTCTTAGTCTAATAGTAATCAGTGTTTGACGGCTGGGGTGGCAGGGATGGAGGGGCGCACTTTGGTGTCTCAGCCTTGGGTGCTGGAGGACCTTGTCCCGGCTCTGGGGGGATCCCCCCGAAACGTCGCATATCTGTGACGGACTGCTATGAAGAATATGAAAAAAGTCCAGAAGCTTTTGATATGCTGTCCCAAAACCTATGCGAAAAGGATGGTCTGGCATCAGTAGCCTCACACCACCAGCACAGTAGTCCATTTTCATTGTTGATTTGGACGCATCATTTTGGTATATACCATTGAGACCACCTTGTATTGTATTAATAACAAGCATTTCTTAGAAGCCAGGTTGACCACCACACCCTCCCAGTCTAGCAAGGAAGTTAGATCTCAGATCTTTTTGCCATTTCTTTTTAAGCATTGCTGAACCTAGGTCAGCTTTTATTTTTTTATATAATTAAGACAAAGTTCATGAAGTTAATTTTTTTATTGCTTTCATTGCTATCATTTGGATTGATTTTATTCCATCTATTGGTTATTGACTTTTTTTAGAATGTAGTGGGAACAATTTTGTATCTCTGCCCATTTTCCTTGCCCAAAAATCTGTACTGCTCCAAGGAGTCTTTGGTATTCCTGTGTTTTCCAAAACTGAAAGGTAACAAAATGTCAGTTGCATTCTATATGTAACCAATGATCAATAAGAGCTTTGCAGCAATTATATGACGTGCCGGTCTTTACACTTCCCTTATACCGTCCAAGGCCACCTATCACCAACCACAACCCCACACCCCCAAAAATGCTTGCACGTTCCCCTCGGTGACATGATTGGCAGAGATTATATTGTAAGCTCCTCTGTGGACAGCTGGAGACATGACGGCAGGTATTGGATTGTACACTTGTATAGAGATGTTGTGTACATAGAATACTCCGTTGGCGAATACAAACTTCCAAAAAAGTTCACAAACAGGCAAATCTGGTAAACTGCCATAGAATTCAATGGGCAGGTGATTTTTTTTTTTTTTTTTAAACCTACAGATTGCTTATGGCCATAAAAGTAATGAGGCAACATCAGTAGTGTGCACACAGCTCTGGGTGTCAGTGGGCTGTGGAGCGTCCCCCACCCCCCCAAAAAAAAACCCATAGGAGACCGATGTGCTAGCCCTCAAAAGGCCTGTTTTGAGGTGCTTTCAGCAAGTAGTCAGTGAGGAACAAGGACAAAGGCCTAGTTAATGCTTTCCCTACCTGTCTGCAGCAAGTCTGCCCTGCTCTCACTAACAGTCAGCAGCCAGCAGAAAATGAATCCAACATGGCCACTGCAACTGTTTTTATAGGCGGTGGGGGTCCAGGAAGGGGTGCTAGCTGATTGGCTGCCATGTGTCTGCTGACTGAGGTAAAGGGTCAAAAGTTTAGCTTGATGTATAGGGGTGAATATAACCCACAGTTTGCTGTTCACCACAAATGCAAACAGCCGATGTTCACAAAATTCTGCTTGCCGGTGAACTGTTCGGGCCTTAACCTCATCACATGACAATGGGAGTTCTCAATGGGCAGTCACCACTTCAGACAAGTGACTCCTGACCGTACATGGAGGAACAACCGGTGCGCTGTCTATCCCCCTTATCACAGCCCTTCCTGTCATGTGACATACTCAATCACACTGTTAGTAGCAGCTCACCAGATTTCTCATCAGATGCCAAGTGAATAATCAGGCTATTCCATACGCACACCAGACAGATACTGCAGTGAATAACACATTTGCCCAGCAGATGCCTGGCTGGTTCTGTAGGCAAGATGGCCCAGGAAGACCAGGCACCTGCAGTACAGAGGTCCTTAAAGGGACACTAAAGTGAAAAACTTATGAATTGTATGTGTAGTACAGATAATTTAATTAATTAATAGCATAGTAGCTAAGTAGTCTTATTTTCAGTTATATAGGTTTTTTTTTTTATAACATTGCAACACTCTCTCTATTTGCAGTTCACACACTACATTGCATTTTAAGTGATTACACAGAGCTAATGACCTTTTCAACTTTCCTCTGTAGTAGCCTCTTAAGGCCTCATTCACAGTGGGAGGTTGTGGAGCTGCATTATAAACTCTTATAGCACACCTTACCACACTGCAATAAGCCTATGGGACAGTCACAGTGCGATGTTAGCGTTGCATGGTAACATGTAGCGCTATGGTAAAGCAATGCTGCCGTGTGTTCTCTAAATCAGCGGTAGGGAAGCTTGGCTCTCCGGTTGTGATAAAACTACAAATCCCAGCATGCATTTGCCTTTATTAACCTTCCTGGCGGTAAGCCCGAGCTGAGCTCGGGGTAAGCCGCCGGAAGGCACTGCTCAGGCCCCGCTGGGCCGATTTGCATAATTTTTTTTTTGCTGCACGCAGCTAGCACTTTGCTAGCTGCGTGCAGTGCCCGATCGCCGCCGCTACCCGCCGATTCGCCGCTATCCGTCGCGCCGCAGCCGCCCCCCCCCCCCAGACCCCGTGCGCTGCCTGGCCAATCAGTGCCAGGCAGCTCTATGGGGTGGATCGGAATCCCCTTTGACGTCACGACGTCGATGACGTCGGTGACGTCATCCCGCCCCGTCGCCATGGCGACGGGGAAAGCCCTCCGGGAGATCCCGTTCTTTGAACGGGATCTCCGGATCTCCGATCGCCGGCGGCGATCGGAGGGGCTGGGGGGATGCCGCTGAGCAGCGGCTATCATGTAGCGAGACTTTGTCTCGCTACATGAAAAAAAAAAAAAAAAATTAAAAAAAAAAGATTTGCTGCCCCCTGGCGATTTTTTTGCAAACCGCCAGGAGGGTTAATGACTAGCTGTCAGACTCCTGCTTTGCATTGTGGGACTTGTAGCTGCTTTACAGCTGGAGAGCCAAGGTTCCCTACCCTGCTCTAAACACGCGTTACCAGGTACAGGGAAGCATTCTTTTCATTGCCTGTATGCTTTACTGCAACGGTAACTTAGCATTAATGTGTATTACCACCTTGTTGCATTGTGATGCTGTGTTGTGACTTTAATGTTGCATTACTATACAACACAATGTCCCACTGGGAATAAGCACTAAAACTACTAAAACTATAATGGCCAAAAACAGAAGTTACATTTTCTTATTAGCATTAAAATGCATTTTCATGCCAGGCTGCGATAGGGAGAGGTTATGGAAATCTGCCCTCATGCCAGGCTGTGATAGGGAGAGGTTAGGGAAATCTGCCCTCATGCCAGGCTGTGATAGGGAGAGGTTATGGAAATCTGGCCTTATGCTGTGCTGTGATAGGGAGAGGTTATGGAAATCTGGCCTTATGCTGTGCTGTGATAAGATGTTATGGAAATCTGCTACGTTTGCACCTAGCCTAAGACAGGTGCTCTTTGCTAAGGTGCACTTAGTGGTCATGTATTCTGAGACACTTGGTTTTGGGCCTTACAGTATCTGATGCAAAGGTCCCTGCACATGTTGTCACATATGTAGAAGGAGGCTCTGGACTGGAACGCAATTTCAAGAACAGACAAACTTCCACGTTACACACAATTCCGATTCGTTTCCATTACAAAAATGATCATAATGATGAAAACTATCATAATTAATTTCCACAAACACAATTGTGAAATTTCACTCAATTACTAATTTTTGATTACATCCATAATCATTTTGGGAATTACTCAATTTTGTGTAATCGTAATTAGGTCATTATGCTCGTCACTAGGTCTGTGAGCTCTCTACACACACAGGGTTAGATGCACTGTGAGGGAATCCCCCACCACCTTCCCTCATGGCTTTCTGCTGTCAGATTAGAGCAGACTGCAGTCACATGTGTGAAAGGAATTGGATAACAGTAAATTTAAGAGATAAGGGTTCAAATGCTTCCACCAGTTCTTAGCAGCACTTCTAAAACATTTCCTATCTCACTTGAAGAAAAAATGTGAAGCGATAGTGTTCTCAACTTTAATGACTGCGTAACGCCAATTGGGATGAGCAGCGCGGCAGCCCCGGACCACTCCATGCCAATCACGTGACGTGCTGGAGGCGGAGATTAGAGGATCGCACGTGCCGATGCGCACACATCCCCGCTTGAATGACGGAGCTCCATCAGCCTCCCGGCGGCCATTGCCACTAGGGACTGTTAGACGGCCAAATTGTCATCTAATAACACTGTACAGCACTGCGATCTAAGGCAGCGCTGTGCTGGGGACAGCCGTGTGACATAAAGCCGTGTAAATAAAAAATAAATAAAATAGGCATATTTTATTTCAACACCTAGTTATAAAAATAAACAGCGAGTTCTTAAAGCTGCAGTGTACGATCCTGTAAAAATGGCTTGGTCACAAGGGGCGTTAAACACAGCAGTCGTTCCTTTGTGTTAGTCGTCTCCATCTATGCTCTAATGATTGTTTAGACCGTAGTGGAAACTTTCTTTGAATCTTTCTCCAAGTTACTTTGCCAAGAGATTGCGCTGCTTCAATGAGTCTTGCGTCTTCCTCAGATGTCTAAAGCTGAAAGGTAACAAAATGTCAGTTGCGTTCTACATGTAACCAAAGATCAAGAGCAGCTTTACAGCAATAGCATGAAGCATTGTTACATGTCTTTATACCTTACCACGCCAAGGCCAACTATCACCTACTGTAGCCCCCCCCCACCCCCAAAAAGCCCTTAATTCCCCCCAGTGACCTGAATGATGGTAGGGATTAGATTGTACAGCACTGCAATAAAAGAATATGGATGGAAGGTGCCCGGTATTTCCTCTTTTTTTTCTACTTCATGAAAGTAGATTTACTCACCTTCTGAAGAAAGCCAGGTATGGCATTAATCATTGGAAGTAGTATGTTGAATATTGTCTGCCTTGTGACTTCTCTGCATTCAGTGACATAGTGATGGTACTTCAGCCTATTTTTAATATGTTGCAATACAAATGGCAGAGACTGAAAGATAAGAATCGGCAAAATGCTCATTTTTATAGCAGTAATAAGTCAATATGTGCAAACTGGTTCACAGGAAACATCTAGGTAGACCACAAAATGTCTCGCCGGATACTGATGGACACCTGAACCTGCTGCTGGATGGACCATCTAGTCCATGAACTTTGGTCGGCGGCTGCTCTGTCTTTACTAGCGGCGAGAGATTGTTTCCGCACGATCGCAGGGATATAGGTGTTTGTGTGCCCATTATTTTTTTTCTTCTCCCTTTCCTCACCCCCCCCCCCCCCCCCCCCGGAAACATTAGCCAGCTTATATTGCCAGGACAAGGGTTAGAAACTGACTTCACAGCTGTGCTCCTGCGTCCCTTGCTGTTAATTTGCATCATTGTTTGCGTTTTTATTTTAATTCTTATGCTACCTGAACAATTACTAAAACGTAAATATACACGTGTCTATCTCTCGTAGAAAGGACATACATCCACTATGATGCACATACATAGAGTGATCTAGAGCAAGATAGAAAGAAAAAGAATAAAAAAGGAAAGAAAAAAAAAAACAACCTTTTGGATAAGCAATGTCTAATTCTTCGATAGAAGCTGGTCATTTGCCATGAAATTGCTAGTTGACTGAGGGGCTCTGTCTTCAACAGAACAGTTTCCCATTAGCTTTGGCTTTAACTAAAAGTCCCTTTTTTTTTTTTTTTTTTTTTTAAACAGCCTTTATTGTCAAAGTTAGAAACAGGATTTTACAGTAGAAATATCCAACATTAGGCTTTTGAAAAGCCTTACAGCAATAATCATTAGCTAATAAACAATGAGCTTTTAACCAGCAGCAGTTCAGAGCAAAACAAATGAAACATTGCACATAACATATAAATACAGATACACGACCTACTCCCTCTTCCAATCCAGGATTGTTTATTTTTCTTCCCCTTTTTTGTTATTAGTTGTAGTTGTTTAGTTGTTAGTAAGGCATTAAGAAAATACAAAATCCTAATTTTAATTAACCCACACCTCCAAAGAGCCTATCTCTTATTAACTGTGTCTGGCAGCCCAGGGGTATCCAACCAACCAGCCCAGATCTTATCAAATTTATGAGGGGCCCCCCTGTGTGCGTATATCAGTTTTTCTAATTTTAAGTATGGATTTACCTGTGTGACCTACATTTCAAATGTGGGCGGGGCTGGCTTATTCCAATGCAGCAAAATAAGTCTTCTAGCTTGAAATAGCCTATGAAAGGTAATCTGGGATTGATCTGTTAAAGTAGTATCTTTAGTGAGGCCCAGGACACAGCATTGAAACGATCTAGGGACCTTTTGAGCAAGAACTGCATCCAGAGTATCAAGTACACCATTCCAGTATCTATGCAGCTTGGGGCAGCGCCAAAGCATGTGCATGAGATCTCCGTGGTCTCTATAGCAACGCGTGCATGAAGGATCATCCTTACGTGACTTCTATGTAAGCGTATGGGTGTTAAAAGCGTCCTGTGTATTCTATTTAGTTGAGACATCTTTTGTGAGGCATTAGTGGAAACTACAGGAACTGCTTGGAGAATATCCAACCATTCTTCTGGTGATAGATCCCCCAGGTCTGATACCCAATTATCATAGGATTTAAGAGGGCATTTTTTGAGAAATAGATTTAGAAGCTGGGCGTAGCATCCTGATATAAAGCCGCTTTTGGAGATGGAGTGGCTAATTAGGTTAAAAACTGGGACTGGATTTATTTGGAAGGATGTTGATCTGCGTTGCTTTTTAAAAGCATGCACTAGTTGAGTATGTTGATAGGCTAACAAGGGATTTAGGGGGACATTCATTTTATCAGCCAGGGAATCCTTGGTGCAAAGATTTACGCCATCCAACACATGTGCAAATGATGTAATACCCTTATTGGCCCAGGCCTTGAGAAAATGCAAATGTGAGAACTCCGAAAGTCTATGATTTCCATATAGAGGAGAATAAGAGGTAATACCTTCCACATTTTGCATTGATCTGAACTTATCCCAGACTTTCTGGATCAGTAAAATAGTGGGGGCAATTTTTTGAAGGCTTTTAGATGTTGATGCCTCCAAAGCTGCATAGGTAGAGGAGCTGCCCAGCGTGCAATTAATAAGAGCTCTGGTAGGGTCAAACAAGTCTTTTTCATCCCATCCTGCTAATTGTTGAGACTGAGGCGCCAAAAAATAGGCCCAAGCATTTGGAACAGCCAACCCACCCTCATCCTTTGGGTATTGTAAATACTAAAGTTTGATTTTTAACTCTGCCCTGTCCCCAAATAAAGTCTCTGAAGATTCTATCTATAGTTTTAAATCACTTCAAATGAAGCCAAATTGGGGCATTATGTAAAACGTAAAATAATTGAGGCATTGTGACCATTTTGATTAAATTAATCCTTGCCACTGGAGAGAGAGGGAGTCTAGACCAAGTTTTATGTTTGTGACGGATTTTAGAGAGTAGCGGTGAAATATTAAGGGTTTCATAGGAGTTCAGATCGGGAGAGATAATACCCAAGTACTTAAAGGAAGATACTTTTTGGATTTCCCTGCATTCCATAGGGAGGGCAATGTCAAGTTTTGTCTAATGGAAGGATACAAGACTTGTCCCAATTGACCTTTAGTCCAGAATAAGATTCTTGGGAGTCCTGGAGGAAAAGTGTCATCAGCATATAGAGCTATCTTTTCCTCCAGGACTCCATATCTAAACCCCCTTTATTTGCTCGTTTAGATCTCACAATCTCAGCCAGTGGCTCAATAGCAATCGCAAAGAGAAGGGGGGACAGGGGACAACCCTGTCTGGTCCCCCTTCCCAAGGCAAACCCATCCGAGATAACGTCATTGACTCTAAGGCGTGCCTTCGGGGCACTATACAGAAGTTTAAACCACCTACAGAAAGGACCAAAATGCATAGCATCTAAAACTGCATATAGGTATTGCCATTCCACACTGTCAAAGGCCTTGGCGATGTCTAGCGAAAGAATCGCTCTTTCTCTAACATTATCTGCAGGTAGTTGCATATTAAGAAAAGCTCGACGGATATTAATTGCTGTTGACTTTGACGGTATAAAACCCGATTGGTCTGATTTTTATAATGGTTGTGATAACCTTAGCCAGACGATTCGCCAAGACCTTTGCCAATATCTTTATATCTGATGTTAAAAGAGAAATTGGCCTATATGACTCTGCTTTAAGTTTATCTTTTCCTGGTTTGGGAATAAGGATGATGTTTGCTTCAGACATAGATGGGGGCAAGGAGCCTTTATCAAAAGCATCATTGAAAACCTTCAGCAACTGGGGAAGGATATCTGAGTATCTTTTATATATTTCCAAAGGTAGGCCATCATTTCCAGGGGCCTTATGATTTGGAAAAGACGAGACTGCCATCTCCAGTTCCTCTAACATGAATGGTGCATCCAGTATGGCTCTGAGTCTCCCAAGTGCAATAAAGGGATAGCATTTACATAGTGTTTCAGTTCCTGGGTGGTATAATTAGCTTTACAAGAATAAAGATCAGAATAGAACCGTTGCAGTTCACCTAATATACCAGGAGTATCCGAAACTAACTCCCCTGAGGGTGTTACAAGATCACTTATATATGAGTGTGGGTCTTGTGCTTTGGTTATTACTGAGAGCAGGTGACCAGTTTGATCTCCCTGCTCAAAAAATGCCTGTTTTAGAAAGAACCTTTTATGATTAGCCTTAGAAATTAAAAATTGGGCTAGGAGGGCTTGGGTCCAGGAGGACTTATTTGTTTCTGAAGGGTCAAGAATGAATCTTGCCTCCGTGTTAATCGCTTGTTTTTGCAGTAAATCCTCATGTGCTCTAGTTGCTGACCTCCTCTTATTTCCTTAAAGTTCCCCATAAGAAAGCTTTAAATGCATCCCAAACCACCAACATTGAAGCATAGTTGTTAAATTCGAAAAATGTTCTAAGGTTCTGTATTATGTCAGCGTGCGAGGGTATGAGGGATAGCCAATGGGGATTGAGTTTCCAAGGTAATCGTTTTTTGACCGATTTTATCAGGTATATTGATCAATACTACCAAGGGGGCATGATCTGAAAGCAATTGTGGTAAATAACATGCCTGTGATATTAAAGATAACATTTGAGTATTACAAATAGCCAAGTCAATTCTAGAAAGTGACATGTATGTTTTGCTAAAACATGAGTAAGCCAGCTCCTCCCTATGCAGACTACGCCAGGCCTCTACCATACCTAATTCAGCAATTAATTTAGCCAATGATGAGATCTGAGTGGGCTGTGCCCTTGACTGAAATTTATCTAATTTATGATTGATACATATTGTAGTCGCCAATCCTAATCATAGGAATATGCATTTTATCGCTAAGCTGCTCAATTATCGGTTGCAAGCTGGAAGGTGAATAAGGGGGAGGGGCATAAATTGGCACAATAATACATTCTAGAGTTAAAACGTCCATGCACTATAATATATCTACCTTCATGGTCTATGTATGTTTTTAGTAGGATTGAACTGGACCTTAGCATGTATTAAAATTGAGACCCCCATTGAATAAGAAGAGTAGGTAGAGTGAAGGGCGGTTGCAATCCACCTTCGATGGAGTAAATGGGTAGTTTGTGAGGTCAGGTGAGTCTCTTGCAAACATATTACTGCTGGGCCTTGTTTTTGGAAGGTTGATAATACTGAGGTATGCTTTGTGGGGTCCGCTAGACCTCACATTCCAACTTACAACTCGTATATTTTCCATGCTATTCTCTTAAACATCATGTGGGAGAGAGACTGGTCGCCTATATTCTTATAATAGTAAAAAACACTGCTGCTAGTGTGCTCATGAGACATTATACTGATCAAAAGACCGAGAAATAGCCCGGAGCTCAAAACAGGCCCCAACATAACTAAACTTAGAAAGTAACTAAAGGTAACAAACATCGAACACAGTAATAGAAAGTCTGTGGGTGCTTTCAATAGGGTGTTAGACCCCCCGCCAACAGGCCGAGAGTAGCACCTCAGCACTCCAAGCGCAGTCCTCTGTTTATACAGATGAGGAAGAGAGTCTTTACCAAAAAGCCAAGTATACTCACTCAGCTCCCTGGCCATACATATAACCGGAATACTGATCAGAATAAACTATATGAATGGTCCGGGTGTGAAGCGGAGCAGGAGCAAACATAGTATCAAAAATAGTATAGGAAGATAGCGGTGTAGTTGGTGAAAAAGATTCGAGGAGTTCCCAGCCTCTAAAAGCAGTGCGTATGGGAAGCATACATATATGGCGTCCAGCAACAGTCATAGACAGATTTGCATCAAGTGTCGGCTTCGGCACTAGGCCTGTTTTTCAGGTGCTGTTCTTCCTGAACTAGCCAGGTCATTGCTGCTTTTGGGGACAAGAAAAAATGTTTCATTATTAGCAATGATTTTAAGCTTAGCCGGGTAAATCATAGCATATTGCAGTTTCAGATTTTGTAAGCGTTTCTTCACATCATAAAACTTGGCTCTTTGTTTCTGCACCTCGGCTGAAAAGTCGGGATAAAAAGACAGCTTATGGTCCCCCAAGCAGATGCTCTCCTTTTGGCGTGCTAGTCTCAGAATGGTTTCTCTCTCTGTAATGAAGGACTTTAGCTAGCATGGGCCTAGGGGTTGCTCCAGGCTTAGGAGGGCGAGCAGGCACTCGGTGAGTGCATTCTATCGTGTAGACTTTGGAGAAAGAGAGTCCTTTCCAAATAGCTCTAGGAACAGATTTTCAACAAACTCAGTAGGATCTGCTTTTTCAATTTTCTCAGGGAGGCCGATTATACGCACATTATTACGTCTTAATCTGTTTTCCATATCATCTGCTTTATCTGAGTTAGAGAATGCGTGTTGTATTACCTTTTTCAGGTCTCTTACGACCGGATTGATCTTGTCCTCCAGGTCGCTATCTCTACCCTTGACAGTGGTAGTTCTTTCGCGTATGTTAGAGATGTCCTGCCTTAGTAGGCCTAGTTCCTCCTTAATGCTGCCCATTTGTTGTGAGAGTGAGTTGATAGCGTGATTGCAACACTGCACTGCGGATAGGATATCACTAAGGGAGGGTTCCCCAGTCTGGTCCGGGATAGGAGCTGCCGGTGGTGGGGTATGTGGTGACTTATCCTCCGCAGATTCAGCCTGGCTTGCCGCGGCTTCCCAGGCTGCATCTACACCATTTGTCTCAGAAGCAAGGAAATGCTCTGCCTCTGTCTCCCAGTTATCTGTTTGGCCCTCCGAGCCTGTCTCTTGTGCGTCCCCTTCGCACCTCTTGTCCTTATGAGCAAATTTCTCCAGTCTAGACGCCACATCAGTCAGCTGTGCATCCGTCCTCCGGGAACGTGTGTTAAGGGCGTCGGCGCCATCTTGCTGCTTAGAAGTTTCAGCAAGGCCTTTCTCCTCTCGTTTTCTCGGGCCCATTGTTCCAAAGACGGCCGCAAAACGGATCAAAGAGAGCCCCAAAGCTTCCCACGTCAATGTTCCCCAGGATAGGTAGGTAAGTGTCCACTTCCACCTTAGGATCAAGTTTGGTTAGGATCAGAGCGGGAGCTGCGTGAGTGTGCTGTTCTCGCATCGCCGGCTGGCCACGCCCCCCAAAAGTCCCTTTCTAGGTAGACAATTTTCGGGCACTTCCAGATTAAACAAGGATGTGGTATAATTGATCCACTCTTTTTTTATAGATGGAAGTATCGTGCTTTTCCAGTTTCCAATTGAGTTTCCTTACTGTCAGGGAAAGAGAGAAGACTCATCATGGCACATGCTTGGCCCACTGTCCAGTCCGAAAAGGGCTAGTGAGGGACTGAGTGCAAAGGTGGAATCTAAAAAGGATTTAATAAAACTTTTGATTGCTGTCTAGAAGCTTTTGATATGCTGTCCCAAAACCTATGCGAAAAGGATGGTCCGGCATCAGTAGCCTCACACCACCAGCACAGTAGTCCATTTTCATTGTTGATTTGGACGCATAATTTTGGTATATACCATTGAGACCACCTTGTATTGTATTAATAACAAGCATTTCTTAGAAGCCAGGTTGACCACCACACCTTCCCAGTCTAGCAAGGAAGTCAGATCTCAGATCTTTTTGCCATTTCTTTTTAAGCATTACTGAACCTAGGTCAGCTTTTATTTTTATATATAATTAAGACAAAGTTCATGAAGTTAATTTTTTTTTTATTGCTTTAATTGCTATCATTTGGATTGATTTTATTCCATCTATGGGTTATTGACTTTTTTAGAACTTAGTGGGAACAATTTGTATCTCCTCCCATTTTCCTTGCCCAAAAATCTGTACTTCTCCAAGGAGTCTTTGGTCTTCCTGTGTTTTCCAAAACTGAAAGGTAACAAAATGTCAGTTGCATTCTATATGTAACCAATGATCAATAAGAGCTTTGCAGCAATTATGACGTGCCGGTCTTTACATTTCCCTTATACCGTCCAAGCCACCTATCAACCAACCACAACCCCACACCCCCAAAAATGCTTGCACGTTTCCCTCACTGGTACATGATTGGCAGAGATTATATTTTAAGCTCCTCTGTGGATAGTGACATAATGGCAGAGATTATATTGTAAGCTCCTCTGTGGACAGCTGGAGACATGACGGCAGGTATTGGATTGTACACTTCTTGTATAGAGATGTCGCAAACATAGAATACTCCGTTGGCGAATGCAAACTTCCAAAAAAGTTCACAAATGGGCAAATCTAGTAAACTGCCATAGAATTCAATGGGCAGGTGATTTTTTTTTTTTTAAAAACCTACAGATTGCTTATGGCCATAAAAGTAATGAGGCAACATCAGTAGTGTGCACACAGCTCTGGGTGTCGGTGGGCTGTGGAGCGTCCCCCGCCCCCCCCCCCCCCAAAAAAAACCCATAGGAGACCGATGTGCTACCCTCAAAAGGCCTGTTTTGAGGTGCTTTCAGCAAGTAGTCAGTGAGGAACAAGGACACAGGCCTAGCTAATGCTTTCCCTACCTGTCTGCAGCAAGTCTGACCCTGCTCTCACTAACAGTCAGCAGCCAGCAGAGAATGAATCCAACATGGCCACTGCAACTGCTTTTATAGGGGGTGGGGTCCAGGAAGTGGTGCTAGCTGATTGGCTGCCATGTGTCTGCTGACTGAGGTAAAGGGTCAAAAGTTTAGCTTGATGTATAGGGGTGAATATAACACAGTTTGCTGCTCACCACAAATGCAAACAGCCGATGTTCACAAAATTCTGCTCGTCGGTGAACTGTTCGAGCCTTAACCTCATCACATGACAATGGGAGTTCTCAATGGGCAATCACCACTTCAGACAAGTGACTCCTGACCGTACATGGAGGAACAACCGGTGCGCTGTCCATCCCCCTCATCACAGCCCTTCCTGTCATGTGACATACACAATCACACTGTTAGTAGCAGCTCACCAGATTTATCATCAGATGCCAAGTGAATAATCAGGCTATTCCATACGCACATCAGACAGATACTGCAGTGAATAACACATTTGCCCAGCAGATGCCTGGCTGGTTCTGTAGGCAAGGTGGCCCAGGAAGACCAGGCACCTGCAGTACAGAGGTCCTTAAAGGGACACTAAAGTGAGAAGCTTATGAATTTTATGTGTAGTACAGATAATTAATAGAATAGTAGCTAAGAAAATAGTCATTTTTATTTTGTTATATAGGTTTTTTTTTTTTGGTTTTTTTTAACATTGCATCACTCTCTATTTGCAGTTTACACACTACATTGCATTGTAAGTGATTACGCAGAGCTAATGACCTTTTCAACTTTCCTCTGTAGTAACCTCTTAAGGCCTCATTCACAGTGGGAGGTTGTTGAGCTGCATTATAAACTTATAGCACACCTCACCACACTGCAATAAGCCTATGGGACAGTCACAGTGCGATGTTAGCGTTGCATGGTAACATGTAGCGCTATGGTAAAGCAATGCTGCCGTGTGTTCTCTAAATCGGCGGTAGGGAAGCTTGGCTCTCCGGTTGTGATAAAACTACAAATCCCAGCACGCATTTGCCTTTATTGACTGTGGCTGTCAGACTCCGGCTTTGCATTGTGGGACTTGTAGCTGCTTTACAGCTGGAGCCAAGGTTCCCTACCCTGCTCTAAAACTTCATTGCCTGTATGCTTTACTGCAACACAGCATTCATGTGTATTACCACCTTGTTGCATTGTGATGCTGTTGTGACACTAATGTTGCATTACTATACAACACAATGTCCCACTGGGAATAAGCGCTAAAACTATAATGGCCAGAAACTGAGAAATTACATTTTCTTATTAGCATTAAAATGCATTTTCATGCCAGGCTGTGATAGGGAGAGGCTATGGAAATCTGGCCTTATGCTGTGCTGTGATAGGGAGAGGTTATGGAAATCTGGCCTTATGCTGTGCTGTGATAAGATGTTATGGAAATCTGCTACGTTTGCACCTAGCCTAAGACAGGTGCTCTTTGCCAAGGTGCACTTAGCGGTCATGTATTCTGAGACACTTGGTTTTGGGCCTTACAGTATCTGATGCAAAGGTCCCTGCACATGTTGTCACATATGTAGAAGGAGGCTCTGGACTGGAACGCAATTTCAAGAACAGACAAACTTCCACGTTACTCACAATTCCGATTAGTTTACATTACAAAAATGATCATAATGATGAAAACTATCATTAATTTCAACAAACACAATTGTGAAATTTCACGCAATTACTAATTTTTTATTACATCCATAATCATTTTGCGAATTACTCAATATTCTGTAATCGTAATTAGGTCATTATGCTCATCACTAGGTCTGTGAGCTCTCTACACACACACACAGGGTTAGATGCACTGTGGGGGAATTCCCCTCCCCTTCCCTCATGGCTTTCTGCTGTCAGATTAGAGCAGACTGCAGTCAAATGTGTGAAAGGAATTGGATAACCGTAAATTAAGAGATAAGGGTTCAAATGCATCCACCAGTTCTTAGCAGCACTTCTAAAACATTTCCTATCTCACTTGAAGAAAAAATGTGAATCGATAGTGTTCTCGTAACTTTAATGACTGCGTAACGCCAATTGGCATAAGCAGCGCGGCAGCCCCGGACCACTCCATGCCAATCACGTGACGTGCTGGAGGCGGAGATTAGAAGATTGCGCGTGCCGATGCGCACACCTCCCCGCTTGAATGACCCGAGCTCCATCAGCCTCCCGGCAGCCATTGCCACTAGGGACTGTTAGACGGCCAAATTGTTATCTAACACTGTACAGCACTGCGATCTAAGGCAGCGCTGTGCTGGGGACAGCCGTGTGACATAACGCCGTGTAAATAAATAAAATAGGCATATTTATTTACACATTTATAAAAATAAACAGCGAGTTCTTAAAGCTGCAGTGGACGATCCTGTAAAAATGGCTTGGTCACAAGGGGCGTTAAACACAGCAGTCCATTTGTGTTATTCTTCTCCATCTATGCTCTGATTGTTTAGACCGTAGTGGAAACTTTCTTTGAATCTCTCTCCAAGTTACTTTGCCAAGGGATTGCGCTGCTTCAATGAGTCTTGCGTCTTCCTCAGATGTCTAAAGCTGAAAGGTAACAAAATGTCAGTTGCGTTCTACATGTAACCAAAGATCAATAAGAGCTTTACAGCAATAGCATGAAGCATTGTTACATGTCTTTATACCTTACCACGCCAAGGCCAACTATCACCTACTGTAGCCCCCCACCCCCAAAAAGCCCTTACTTTCCCCCCAGTGATCTGAATGATGGTAGGGATTAGATTGTAAAGCCCAATCTACAGGATACAATTCTTTGTGCGATTCAGTTATGATTCTATTTACGATCCATTTAAATCTGACATGTCCGATCGGGATTCGATTCCATATCGTATTGTGCAGACTGGGCTAAGGATCCTCTGTGGATAGTGACACAATGGCAGATATTAGATTGTAAGCTCCTCAGTGGATAGCCAATTTTCAGCAGAACTGGTGCACAGGCTCAGGTTACAGACTCACCGGAGTGCTCCAACCCAAATACTCAGTCCATCAGATTAGTAGAAATAGTGGTGGGCACATCCAGGATTAAACAATTATTGGGTCACTTTAAAATCCAGTACCAACGTATTCATGACAAGACGGGATCGGGAGGATACACAAGCATGCTCAGTCCACAGCTGTTTTGCACCCACTAGGGGCACTTCATCAGGATAACCAAGCCCCCCCCCCCCAAAAAAAAACCCCCTATTTTATAGTGGACCTGCTTACCAGCCAACTGAGCGAGCCAGACGCCATCAAACCATGCTGGAAGCAGCCGAACCACTTCCTGAACGTGCTGCACTCCACGGACCGGAAACAGAAGTCCTTTATGATAGCTGCGCACCAACAAACACAGCTATGCCGAGTCGCACACTGACTCGCTCGGCACACGCATAGCCATACACTGGAGAGTGGATCAGAATGATGTAACCAGGTGCATCACCTGATTCCAAACAGCCAATCATGGGAGACAAGCCCCCACTCCATCTAGTGGCCAAAAGAAAAACATGACCACATAGAGATCCATTAAATTACTGCTGATTAGTATACAAGCTAAAGGATGCATAAAAGGATGCCTTATAACCCTCTCTAATATCCGAGCTGGTGCTGCCACCTCCATGGCTGCAGAGCAAGATCCTGGCTCCCTCAGGCCCCTAATCAATAAACAGACCTTACTGGGTTAGTGGGAGGATGCGTGCGTGTCTGCCTGTCCGTGGGCCTTGCTGCTTCTCTGCTGGTCCCTTAAGGTGAAAAGGAAGTCCCTTTGTCCGAATTATAATGATCAGAGGCTAGCAGCTTCCTGTCCACCTTTGTCACCTTGACCTGAACTGACCTATCAAGATGCCTGGGGTCACTTTTCGCCCATCCAGGTCATGTGCTCATGTCGCTTATCCCTCCCAGCTCTGGAGCTCTCTTTACATGAATTGCAGGCAGCCAACTGTGTAAAAGTTCAGTATGACAGACCAGTAAAAATAACCTGTACTGCGGAGCTCAAAGCTGGAGCCATCGGCAATGATTTCCTGACACTTGGGATAATGAGGACAGGAGGCTCAGCTCAACACTGCTGCTAGCCAGAACCTGGGCGGAGTCGCCTTTATATGATCTCCCCGCCGCACCTAACCAAACCCAATTCCACTGCCCGCCAATCTCGGTGTACGGCGCCAGCCAATTACAGAGCTTAGGGCAGAGGGCCGTGGGATTAGACTCGAGTGAATGCAGATCTACCGTGAGGCTAGCTAGGTTCACAATAAGTTTGTTCCCTGGAGATCGGATCCACAGATCCGTTTTTGTAAACACGTTTTTTCCTCTCCTGTTTTGACAAATTGCTTTTTTGCAGGCATGTTTCCAGTCCATGGAAACGTGCCCAGCCCTGGCTGTGGGGGTAGTGAAGGGGGAGCCATGCTGGAGGGGAGAGCAGGCATTAGTGGGGTCTTCGGTGGGGAGGGGGGGTCATCCGTCACCCTCACCTGGATCCCCCTTTCGGCTAGTTTCATTAAAAACAATTTAGCAAAATATAAATGCATAAGCCAAGCTGCAAGCGGGGAACTTCCTTGCATTCCACCGCTCGCCGTGTCACTTCCTGTAATGCTGCCCTCTGTACATCAATGGGCAGCATTACAGGAAGTGATGCAGCGAGCGGTGGAGCACAAGTTCCCTGCTCAGTTTGGCTTTTATACATTTACTAGTACACCCAAACCAGTTTAAAAAACAGGCTCTAGGTCTTTTTTTCTACCGCCGCCACCAGTGAGCATGCGCGCCCCGCACTCGCACCCGCTCTCTAGAAAAGCGAAGCAATTCTTCCTTGACATTGCTGAAAGTTTGCAATAATATCTCTTGGGATACTATCTGCCAGGTGAAGGGGTTTGGGAAGCCGGTGAGCCCTTTCAATAATTTCCATTAGACATTTGGGGTCGTGTGGCTTTGATTAAATTGCTAATATAAGCTTTAATCTCATTTGGGGGAACTGCTTCACTATTATCCCTCTGAATTTTAAGTTGTTTCTGTGGCTGCGGTCTTCAATGTCAGCTGCTTTCCTCTTTAGCCATAAGATGTCAGCTGTGGTGTTATCTAGCACCTAGGTTCTCAACATGTGGTACGCGTACCCCAGGGGGTACTTCTGATGGTTCCAGGGGGTACTCAGCTTGATAAACTTTACCAATAATAACAAATTTAGTTTAAGAAAATGATAAATCTTATTTAAACAATACCAAATTAATATTTTTGATTAAAAGCAATAGTACTTGCTTGGAAAGTGTTTACAACCAATTTTCATGTACTACGATTAAATATAAATTTGTCAAGGGGTACTTGTGATAATGTTTACTATGCTAGGGGGTACTTGGTGAGTACAGGGTTTTAAAAGGGGTACATACCAGTAAAATGATAAACACTGATCTAGCACATCAATGACTGTATTGTGCTCTGAGGTGAGCTCTATTTGCTGCTCATTAGTAGAAACCCTGTCTCCTAAATAGAAGAAAGGGCCACTTGTAAATTGTTAGTGATTTAGTTGTATCTCTAAACAAAGAGCTTTTAAAAGATAACATTCTTTGATAAAGGCCTGTGTGACAGGCTGATCAGAAGCTGGCCTCTCCATGAGGGAAATGTTACTGCAGAGAGCTGCTGTTTACCCTTCTGAGGGCTTCCCCGTTGCTATGGTTTCCACAGGACTGTGCAGAGAGGGGGTCCATTTCTGAGGAGAAATCTGAAGCTGGGAGAGGAGCAGTATCCCAGTCTGTTCTCCTTGTGAGGAGAGTGGGGAGAGTGATCCCTGTAATTGTGCAGCTGACCTTTCTCAGTCTCTGGAGTCTTTGAAACGACACCATCTTTTTGTGCAGCACCTCTCCTTTGCTTCATATCAGCAAAGATTTCAGGCAGTTTGCGGGGTGTAGAGGTGGAATTCTTTCTTGATTTTGTAGTATCCAGTGTCACCTCCATTTCCTCCATGCTGTGGAGGAGGAAGTTCCTGCTTTGTGTAGCTTGATGCCGCTTAAGGATACTTCAGGCAGGGAGCTAACAGATCAGGCTTCCATTAGCTAAGCGTGGCAGCCACACCACCCCAACTAAAGCATTGTAACTGCAGGATTTTACCATCCGAGGAGTCTGCCAGATCGTGTATGCTTTTGCAACCTGTAGTCCTCCTGCATTACTTACCTCTCATGCTGGGTTGTTGGGATCCTTCTTTAGGATTATCCCGAGCTTCCATTGTCTGATGTTCTGTCAAAACAAAAACAAGTTAGTGGTAAAAACAAACTAGTGTATTTGAATATAGCAGTTATCCTATACAATAAAACCTAACTGTCCCTGCAACATCCACTACCACTTTCCCTGTCTGTCCATCTGAAGCATTTTTGTATTGTGCATGTGCTCAGTACAGAAAGCCGTTGGGACGGGAGGTGAGGCCAGGGAGCACGGCTTTCTTTTTTGTAAATTTCTTTCCCTATTCTGCTGGGTTCTATGAAAAAAAAGCTTATTGGGTTTAAACCTTCTTTTTTTTTTTTCTTGGGGAAGGAAAACTTGTTACTAGCTGTCTTTTCTAGTACCTCTTGTAATTGAGGACCAAACAAAACTTCACCTGTAAATGGTAAATTACAGGCTTTAACTTTAGAAGGCTGAGCCATACATTTCTTCTTGCATTATTAATGCAGATATCTTGGCTGTAATTCAGAGAGATTCCGTTGCTGCATCTGTCACATAATTGGTAGATTTTTTTAACTACTTCTAATGAGTGAGTGAGAGACCAATAAAGCTTTGGTCCTGCCAATAAAGCTTTTTTGGATTTGGAGAGAGGGTGTATGTTGCTGGTCCTTCTTGTAATCCGGATATCTGGGAGATATCCGCGGATATCAGTCAGCCGGCAAACTATCCGCAGATAGCTATCCGGATTTCTGCTCAACTATCCAGAATCTGGATCCGGCCGGAGAATGTAAAAATGTTCGGATATCCGGTTTTTCAGATATCCGTTTTTTTGGATGAGCATCCCTGCTAGGCAGCCTTCATCCAGGGAGGACACAGACACAAGTCTCTTTTTCAAAATTTTATTTACATTTTAAGCTTTCAAAATCACAAAAAAAAATAAAATCAGTTGTCGAATGGGTTAGGAGAATAAAAAAATCTTCCTGGTTTCTTGGTCCCAGGGTGTGTGGACTCCGCTCTGCAGACAGAAAACAAATAACCAATAAAGCGGTGTGCCCCTTTATATTATAACTAAAATGATTGGATTATGTACACAGCGAACAATGGACAGCGCTACTAGCACCAACTGCATTCAAATGGCTACCAGCACGAAGTGTGCAAGGACTACTAATAGACAAAATACACAACCTCACAGCTGAGGATGACCTCACCGTGGTGGGTGGGTAGAGTACTTTATAATTTGCATGCAAGCTATTATGAAAACTCACATCCCCGCCGCACCTAACCAAACCCAATTCCACTGTCCGCCAATTGCGGTGTACAGCGCCAGCCAAAAGCACAGCTTAGGGCAGAGGGGGCGTGAGATTAGACTCGAGTGAATGCAGATCTACCGTGAGGCTAGCTAGGTTCACAATATGTTTGTTCCCTGGAGATCTGATCCACAGATCCATTTTTGTAAACACGTTTTTTTTTCCTCCTGTTGTGACAAATTGCTTGTTTGCAGGCCCATTTCTAGTCCATGGAAATGGGCCCAACCCTGGCCATGTGGGTGGTGAAGGGGGAGCCATGCTGGAGAGCAGGCATTAGCGGGGTCTGCGGTGGGGAGGGGGGGTCATCCGTTCCCCTCACCTGAGTCCACCCTTTTGGCTAGTTTCATTAAAAACAATTTAGCACAATATAAATGCATAAGCCAAGCTGCAAGCGGGAACTTACTTCCTTGCATTCCACCGCTCGCCGTGTCACTTCCTGTAATGCTGCCCTCTGTACATCAATGGGCAGCATTACAGGAAGTGATGCAGCGAGCGGTGGAGCACAAGTAAGTTCCCTGCTCACAGTTTGGCTTTTATACATTTACTAGTCACGCAAACCCGTTTAAAAAACAGGCTCTAGGTCTTTTTCCCACCGCCAGTGAGCATGCGCACCCCGCACTCGCACCTGCTTTCAAGCAAAGCAATTCTTCCTTGACATAAAAGTGCTGAAAGTTTGCAATAATATCTCTTGGGATACTATCTGCCAGGTGAAGGGGTTTGGGAAGCCGGTGAGCCCTTTCAATAATTTCCATTTCAGACATTGAGGGTCGTGTGGCTTTGATTAAATTGCTAATATAAGCTTTAATCTCATTTGGGGGAACTGCTTCACTATTATCCCTCTGAAGTTTAAGTTGTTTCTGTGGCTGCCTGCGGTCTTCAATGTCAGCTGCTTTCCTCTTTAGCCATAAGATGTCAGCTGTGGGGTTATCTAGCACATCAATGACTGTATTGTGCTCTGAGGTGAGCTCTGCTAGTTGCTGCTCATTAGTAGAAACCCTGTCTCCTAATGAAGAAAGGGTCACTTGTAGATTGTTAGTGATTGTGTTGTATCTCTGTAAACAAAGAGCTTTTAAAAGATAACATTAAGTCTTTGATAAAGGCCTGTGTGACAGGCTGATCAGAAGCTGGCCTCTCCATGAGGGAAATGTTACTGCAGAGAGCTGCTGTCTGTGTGCAGAGAGCTGCTGTTTACCCTTCTGAGGGCTTCCCCGTTGCTATGGTTTCCACAGGACTGTGCAGAGAGGGGGTCCATTTCTGAGGAGAAATCTGAAGCTGGGAGAGGAGCAGTATCCCAGTCTGTGTTCTCCTTGTGATGAGAAGAGTGGGGAGAGTGATCCCTGTAATTGTGCAGCTGACCTATCTCAGTCTCTGGAGTCTTGGAAACAACACCATCTTTATGTGCAGCACCTCTCCTTTGTTTCATATCAGCAAAGATTTCAGGCAGTTTGCGGGGTTTAGAGGTGGAATTGCATTATTAAAGCAGATGTCTTGGCTGTAATTCTGAGAGATTCCATTGCTGCATCTGTCACATAATTGGTAGATTTTTTAACTACTTCTAATGCCTCCAAGATATTTATATATTTTAGGTTCATCAGATTTTACTACATTTTCTATTTCTTCTACCCATAAACTTGTAGTTCTAGAGACACAAGTACTATCAGCAGCAGGTGTAACATTTGTGACTGCTGCTGAATAGGCCGCCTTGAGTGAAAACTCCTTTTTATCTGCAGGATCCTTTAAGCTGATTTATTATCTCTGTTTAGCTGGCTAAAAGCAGCATACAACTTTGGACAAGATTCCCACAATTTAGAGTCCTGTTCCGCAAAGGAGAATCTCTTCCGGAATCCTTTAGAAATATTAGTATATTAGTGTACACCATTGTCTGTATTATGTACCCCATGTTTGTTTCTTACTTTGTACAGCACCACAGAATATGTTGGCGCTTTATAAATCAATTAATAATAATGTAGAATGAATAGCCTGGATTAGTTCTTCTGTTTCATGTACTGAAAATCTAAATCTTGAACAGATAACTTTATCTTCAGTATCTCTCTGATCTGAACCTTCTTCCTGTGAAAGTTCAGGGTCAGGCTGTCTAGCAGGCAAATCTTCCTGATCATCCTCTTCATCAGAAGAAATAATCCTAACTGACTTTCTGACTGCTTTTTGGGGTTAACAATAGTCTGTTACCACAGCAGGTGCAGCCGATGATGATGCGGGCAATCTGCTTCTAAAAGCTTTGAATGTCTCCTCCATCTCCTGTCCCATAGCAGACATAGTTCTTCCATGAAGCCACATTATCTTCATCTATTATCTTGATACATTTTTTACAGAATGCTTTGGTCCATTCCACTGGAAGCTTGTTCTTACATAAAAGGCAACACCTGGACCTATTACAGCTATCTTGCTCCGATGCATCCTGAAAAACCAACCAATCTTTAACCATTTACCGCCATCCTAACGTATTAAAACGTCATGCTTACCGCTATTAACAGCAACATGACGTTTTAATACGTCGCGCATTCCCGCCGCTGCTACCGCCGTGTGTCCGCCGCTACCGCCGCCATTACCGTCGGGATCCTGTGCTGGGCGATTGGGGAAGAGGACTGAACAGTCCTCTACCCAATCGCAGTGCCTGGAGTGAATGGATGTGACCGCGAACAGCGGCTACGTCCATTCACATAAACAGGAAATGTAACAGTTTAATAAAGTGTGTAAAAAAAAAAAAAAAAAGTGAACACGTCCTATGAGTGTTCACTAGCGCCATCTTGTGGCCAAAAAGTATATTACATCTACAAAATACATACATTTTCAAGTATATACACATCATTAATAAAATTACACTTCCAACCCTCCCCCCCCCAAAAAAACACTTGTAAAAAAAAAAATCAGCTTAAAAAAAAAAAAAAATAGTCGCCTTAGGGACTCAGCTTTTTTTATTCTATATTTTATGGGGGAAAATTAATTTTAATTTATTACATAGGGGCTTGTAATTATGGCCAGAACAAACAGAAAAATAACCACTTATATTTCAAAATAATATACTGTCGCCATACATTGTGGTAGGGACATAATCTAAACGGTTTAATTATCGGGACCACTGGGCAAATAAAACGTGTTTGTTTTATCCACAGGAGAATGTTTAATTTTAAAACTATAAAGGCTGAACACTGAGAAATAATGATTTTTTTTTATTTTTTTTCTGTTTTTCTCATTAAAATGCATTTAGAATAAAAAAATTCTTAGCAAAATGTACTATCCACAGAAAGCCTAATTGGTGGCGAAAAAAACGAGGTATAGATCATTTTCTTGTGATAAGTAGTAATAAAGTTATTAGGGAATAAAAGGGAGGAGCGCTGACAACTGAAAATTGCTCTGGTCCGTTAGGATAAAAACCCTTGGGGGTGAACTGGTTAAGGCTAATTCACCTCAATTTAAGTAACTCAATTGTCTGCTATATTATGCCTAACGAGCAACATTAGACCAACATATTCTGCAAATACCTAAAACTCTAATTGCGACAGCTGGGAAATACTACCACAGAATATAATCAACCTGTTATACTTATAATAGATACACCTAGCATTAAACATTAGCTTTATACAAATAAAAAACCTTAAACGCTCTGGTCAGACCTCAATCAGCCTTAGTGTAATAATCGGCTATATAAAGGTCCTTCTCAAACAATGAGCATATTGTGAGAAAGTTCATTCTTTTCTGTAATGTACTGATAAACATTAGACTTTCATATATTCTACATGCATTACACACAACTGAAGTAGTTCAAGCCTTTCATTATTTTAATATTGATTTTGGCATACAGCTCATGAAAACCCCAAATTCCTATCTCAAAAAAAATTAGTATTTCATCCGACCAATAAAGTGTTTTTAAAACAAATCAACCTTTAAATAATTTTGTTCAGTTATGCACTCAATACTTGGTCGGGAATCCTTTTGCCGAAATGACTGCTTCAATGCGGCGTGGCATGGAGGCAATCAGCCTGTGGCACTGCTCAGGTGTTATGGAGGCCCAGGATGCTTCGATAGCGGCCTTAAGCTCATTCAGAGTGTTGGGTCTTGTGTCTCAACTTTCACTTCACAATATCCCACAGACTCTCTATGGGGTTCAGGTCAGGAGAGTTGGCAGGCCAATTGAGCACAGTAAACCATTTACCAGTGGTTTTGGCACGGTGAGCAGGTGCCAGGTCGTGCTGAAAAATGAAATCTTCATCTCCCATAAAGCTTTTCAACAGATGGAAGCATGAAGTGCTCCAAAATCTCCTGATAGCTAGCTGCATTGACCCTGCCCTTGATAAAACACAGCGGACCAACACCAGCAGCTGACATGGCACCCCGGACCATCACTGAATGTGGGTACTTGACGCGACTTCAGGCATTTTGCCATTTCCCTCTCCCCAGTCTTCCTCCAGACTCTGGCACCTTCATTACCGAATGACATGCAAAAGTTGCTTTCATTTGAAAGTACTTTGGACCACTGAGCAACAGTCTAGTGCTGCTTCCCTATAGCCCAGGTCAGGCGCTTCTGCCACTGTTTCTGGTTCAAAAGTGGCTTGACCTGGGGAATGCGGCACCTGTAGCCCATTTCCTGCACACGCCTGTACACTGTGGCTCTTGATAATTCTACTCCAGACTCGGTACACTGCTTCCGCAGGTCCCCCAAGGTCTGAAATCTGTCCTCCACAATCTTCCTCAGGGTCCGGTCACCTCTTCTCGTTGTGCAGCGTTTTCTGCCACACTTTTTCCTTCCCACAGACTTCCCACTGAGGTGCCTTGATACAGCACTCTGGGAACAGCCTATTCGTTCAGAAATTTCTGTCTTACCCTCTTGCTTGAGGGTGTCAATGATGCGTACATACAAAAAGGGCATCGGGAAAAAGGGGCATAGGGTGTAAACGGTAATTTTGTATTTTGTTTACAAATGTTTTACAAATCTATAAATCATTAAATGTGTATGAAATCAGCAATTGTGAAAATGTTAATCTTTGTTTCAAAAGTGAAACTTTTATAATTACGTTTCTTAAAAAAACGATAAATGTTTAATCGTTATTGTATTGTAAATGTGAATAACCTTCATTTATTATTTCTTATAAAATGTGAAAAGAACGATATAAATATAACTACGTTCGTAATAAGTGTTGTAAAACAGTAAGTGACTAATTTTACTAAAACTATACCTAACCCTACTCTCACACAGAACCCTCTCTGTACCTATCCCTAACCCCTAGACCCCCCCCTGGTGGTGCCTAACCCTAAGACCCCTCCCTGGTGGTGCCTCACACCAAGACCCCCCCCCCCCCCCCCTGGGGGTGCCTCAGGAATCTTTTGCAGGTGTTTAGAGATAATTAGTTGATTCAGATGATTAGGTTATTAGCTCGTTTAGAGAACCTTTTCATTATATGCTAATTTTTTGAGATAGGAATTTTGAGTTTTCATGAGCTGTATGCCAAAATCATCAATATTAAAACAATAAAATGCTTGAACTACTTCAGTTGTGTGGAATGAATCTAAAAAATGAAAGTCTAATGTTTATCAGTACATTACAGAAAATAATGAACTTTATCACAATATGCTATTTTTTTTTTTTTTTTTTTTAGGACCTGTATGCATAAGCCACACTACACAGCATCTTTATGCACTTGCCATTGCAACAAACAGGGAAATACCACTCCAGTAAAAGAACACTGTTATACTTATAGTGGATGGGCACAACCTGTATACTTCCTATATAAACATCTAGTTTCATTATTAGACTTTTAATGCTGTAATCACACCTCAGATCAGCCCACAGCATAATGCATATAAAGTCATGCTGCCTATATTCCCTTTATACAACAATAGTCAGACCTCTGTAAGCAGAAGCAGCAAAACTGCTCTCCAGCTGTCAGCCCGCCTGTTTACCTCTCCGGCGTCTTGCCTGGAGTCCATCCTCCACCACGCTGTACACCGACTGGCTGGGATGGACACGTACAGCGTCCTTTCAGCTGCACAAGACTGGATGTGACCTATGCGAACCTTCAGTCACGTCACATGTTTGGGCAGAAGTTTACTGCTCTGAGGGCAAGAGACTTCCACCCCCATCTAGGTCTGCCCCCATCGCTGCGCACATACCTCCATCGGCTGAGGACCCGCTGTCTTCCTCCCACTCCACACCACTCGGATGTTAGGAATGCCCCGCAGAAAGCAGGGAAGGAGCTGCCCGCACACATTTTGTAAAAACCCTCCAGGCTGGTGCTACAACTCCCCAGGGACCGGAATAGCCTCAGCTCTGCCTGGCTGCTGACTAGCAGATGCCAAAAAGAGCTCATGTTCCCAGGGCAAAAAATACACAACTGTGGTGGGATACCTGGGGAACAAATTTATGGAGAGCTCACGCAGGTGTTTCCTGTTCCTGGGGGCAGAGCCCTATCTCCGTCACTGTCCTGGAGGGTTAGATGACAAAACAAGGTTAATAACAAGTGATGTATTTCTAATACAATAAGGTTGAAAATGATATTTAAGCATACGTATGAAAACACATTTTCAAACTATAAAATAAGTGTAAACGAAAATGTACTTGTTACACTCCTGAAAGCCAAATGTATACATTAAAAAAGTAAGGCAAAGTCAAAAACAAATTTGCAAATGGTATTTGTAATAAACCTCATTCTGTAAATGAAAACTTTTGTTAATACTATCCCTGCGCCCTTTTCTGTCCATTAGCCATATGCACCCTTTTTTCCTGCTTCCATGCCGCCCACCCCAGCCTGTGGTCTCACATACCCCTCGCATTAGCCCAGCAGCAACAGCATGGAGGGGGATGCCTGTAAATATAGCTTTGAATTGTTCAAACTCTGCCATCCGTCCATTCCCATAAGTCTCTGTGGCTTTTCTAAAGTAGTAGTGGAACGTCCACATATTGATCTGTTCCTCCTCTTTCATCCTAACTCAGCTTCCTTTCCACTGCAGCCCTGCACAGCGTCACCACGTGCTGCGGAGATATGTAATACTCTGGCTCCTCCCTCTCCCAGAGCTCCAATCACATATTGTCCAGCACCTGTCTTCTGCCAATGACAAGAGGCAGCCGGGCCAGCCAGCTACGTCACAAGCACACCAGGAGGAGAGCAGTGAGCCTCCCTGCCAGCAGAGGTGGTGTAATGACAGTGCCCAGTGTGAAATGGCTACCTTGTGCCCTGCAGCTGTGTCCCCGGTGTTCTGATCCTCTCTCCCTCCTGCGTGCGGTGGATTGCCCTCTTGTTACATTCCCCTCGGCTGGAGACTGATTGCCTCTGCTGATTGGAGACTTCTCAGCTGAGCCTGTGTCTCCTATGCTCTGCAGCTGTGTCCTGCATTGTGTGTGCTTTGCCTGGATAGCTGTGTCCTGCTGTTACTAGTGTACCCTGCTGCCATTCCTGGTGAGTCCTGCTGCCTTTGTAACCCACCATCCCTGCCTGTGTCCTGCTGCTATTGTAGCCGGCCATTCCTGCTGAGTTCTTAGTCTACTGCCCTGCTATTAGTAACCGGCCATTCCTGCCTTTGTCTTAATCCTATTCTAGCCTGCCGTTCCTGGTCAGGTCTGTGTCCTATAGCTATTCCAGCCTGCATATCACTCCATGCCTGCATTTTAGCTATACTGCGGCCACCTATTGCTAGGAGATACGTAGACAACTGACAGAAGTGACAGGATCTGGGACCAGAGCAGGAGAAGATGGGTGGCAGTGTGTAAGCGATCTAAGACTATATGGGGCTGGCGGAAGCCCCAGATATGTATAAAAAAAGTTTACTTGCAGGAGCTCTGGTACACTTTAATAAAGGGTCACTGTGGGACCACAACACAATATGGAAAATCCAGACCTGATGTAAGAGACAGGAGGTGGCCCGGGGAAAGCTCCTCCCTTCCCAAGCCCGTCCGCACCTGGGGGTGTCACAGTAGCTAGGGGAGCAGTATGGCTGCAGCTACAGATGTGCTGCCCACCCCAGCCTGTGGTCTCACATACCCCTCACATTAGCCCAGCAGGAACAGCATGGAGGGGGATACCTGTTAATATAGCTTTGAATTATTCAAACTCTGCCATCCGTCCATTCCCGTAAGCCTCTGCGGCTTTTGTGAAGTAGAAGTGGAAGGCCCACATATTGATCTGTGCCGCCTCCTCCATCCTATCTCCATTTGGTTTCCACGGCAGACCTGCCCAGCATCACCACGCGCTGTGGAGATGTGTCAAGAACCGCAAGGGCCGATCCTTGATTGGGTCAATTGTCAGAAATTAGGTCTCGCAGTCACTGTACGCATAGATGCTCATATGTGGATTCGCAATCTATGAACAGACTAGCCAAGAGGAGCGTTCTGACTCCAAAAGATTCACCACACAAATACAATTCAAATGCTTGCCACCACGTGTGAGTCAGCACATGACTGTAACTATATTAACACACTGAGAACACTGTAACTTTACCCTTAGCTGTATGCAGGGATCGGCACCAGATCTCTTGTCTGTGCCCGATTCAAGCATACGGGTTGTAGGTGGGGTTACGTAGGTGGTGAATTGGTACTGTAGCAGAAAGAAACTCCACTGGGGACACAGACCTAACACTTTCCCTAGTAGCAGCACAGCTCTCTCCCTACACTCACAGCAGCCACAGGCACAGTGTAAAATGGCTGCTGTGCTGGCTTTCTGATAGGTCGGGAGTGGTCCAGGTGGGGGGGGGGGGGTAGCCGATTGGATGCCATGTGTCTGCTGACTCTGATGTATAGGGGTGAATCAAACACGCCATGTGCTCGCCTGCTGACGCTATCACCCGCTCACCAGGAAATGTCCGCTGGGGAACAGTTCGGGCCATCTCTGTTATGACTACCACTGTGTGAGGCTTTCACTGAACTCTCCTCAATAGAAGGGTTTTCATATAAAAACAATCCATTGATCAATAAGACCTCAATGAATGTATGGCCACTTTTTTTACTTTGATACACGTCGTAACATGGCTGGCTTCATGATTTCACAGGTAGTCCTGGACTGACCCATGTCTTCTGCTCAGATGCTTGCCTCGATTACATCACAATACATAAAAGGGTTCAGCTAGTCAAAGTAGATTTACTCACCTCAAAGGCAGGTATGGCATTAATCATTGGAAGAAGTATGTCTAATATATTCCTTGTGACTTCTTCTGTGCATTCAGCAACATAGTGATGGTCCGTCAGCCTATTTTTAATATGTTGCAATATAAACAGACTGAAAGATAAAATCAGCAAAATGCTCATTTATAGCAGTAATAAGACTATGTTGAAACTGGTTCACAGGAAACATCTAGGTAGACCACAAGATGTCACACCTGATACTGATGGACACCTGAACCTGCTGATGGATGGACCATCTAGTCCATGAACTTTACTACTGGACCACTTGTCATTTTTTAAAATGTCCTGTTGGTCCTTCAGAACAGACCAAGAGAAGTTCCAAAATGTCCTCCGCTGCCATGCACACACGAGTGCCCATTGGAACTCTGAGAGACCCATGAAAGGGAACAAGTGTTTCCTGAACCAATTAAAGTGCCTGTGGTGAAAAGATCATGGCTTCAACAAGGAGTCAATGATCTTTTCTGTAACACTGTGTGGGCTTGTTTAAAGCACACAGACTGAGTGTGGGGACATCTAGTGGAAAATAAAGTAAAAATACACATTTACACTACCTTTTACATTAAATTAAAATAAATTCTTCCTTTTTCCCCCACCCTGCCCCCATAGTTGCCAAAATAAGACACTTAACCAACAAAAGGCATTGGCCTCATCGATAATGATGTAATCAAGATAAAATCTTTGCCATTACCAAAGGTAGACATTCGCTGCAAGTTGCTATTTATCATGCAGTACATAGAAATATATATTTTTTTGGTTTGAAAATTCTGTTTTGATTTAAGTTTTAAACAGAAAACGTTAACAAAAGACCGAACATAAAAATCGGGCACAATCTTCAATCACACGCAGGTGAGAAAAAATAGAAACCCCCCAAAAGTCAGATCTACAATGTACTCGGCACCCCTCCACCCACTCCAATCATAGGTTATATTGATTTATTCACGACCGCTTAGTATGATAATACAGTGCTTACGTTGTAATTTTAAGACTAGAAGTTATTATAAACAATGTGGATTAGTCACTGATATCTATACAGATAAGTAATTTCCGATATGGATAGCATGTTTGCACTCCAACATGTATGCCGTGTCTTTATTAGACATCCATGGGGTTCCAAACCTTATTGAATTGTGATGTGCACCCCCTTGCAATATAAGTTGCTTTTATATCGATGTATTAAACTGACTCATTTTCTGCCCTGAGAAAAAAAGGTACCGAGTCCCAAGCTCTTTTCAGTAACATTTCTTTGTTTGTTTTTTTTTTGGTCCATTTGGCTCCTACCCGCAGTCTGAAAGGACAAGTCAGCAGATTTGAAATGCTGATGTAGGGGAGCATCGAGCTTAGGACAGTTCATCCAGCTATCCTCCTCTTCCTGTGTAACTCCCCGTGCGGTATTCCCGGGCTGAGCTTGGGCTCCGTTTCAGGAGCTGGAAGCAGTAAGCCCAGGCTAAGCTTCTGTTTCCTGGGTTTTGTGCTCAATCAGCGCTGTGTAGCGGGACCCAGGCTTCTTAAGATTCATAAGATTCCCCCCCCCCAAAAAAAAAAATCTGCTTCAAACACCTCTAGCATTTTGAGGATCTGCTAGCAGTTTTGGTGTGCACTGGGCCTAACAGCCAGTTTTCCCAGGAAAACCAACAGCCCGCTCCCTCAGAGACCGACAATAGAATGCAAAAAAATACCCTTAAATACATTTGTAACCCGCTGGATCCGTGAGAACCAGGCACTTGGCTAAGTGGAATCCACCAGACACTGACTCAGATGAAATGATCAGCGATTTATTTGTTACCTAACAGTGGTTACTGTAGAAACGAATCAATTATCAAGACTTTCCTTGCACATCAGAGGTCAAATAAAACAATAAAACAATCTTCTGGCCTTCACTGCCGGTGCACTGGTAAAAGTTGTGGAAGAGAACTGTTATACAGAAATTATAGTGAGCTACAATAGGTCTTCTTGTGCAACAATCAACCACTTTACAGCATATACAAATCACAGTAGCGATGTTGGGCGTGGGCTGGGATAGGACCGGTCTACTGAGCAATTCAGTCCAGTATCGGATCAGTTCTCAGTCTCGTGCAACTATATTAAAGTTCTGTTGCTCAGCAAAACCTTACGGGAAACTAGTGACAGCACGCAATAGAGTACTGAGTAGCTCAGTTCGTTGGTTGGTCCAATCAGGACATTCACCTTGCTCCAAGATCTTCTATACTCTTTAGGTTGTATTTGTAGCACTCAATACTCTCTCTCCTCAGAATACCTCCCCTCCAGAGTGCGCTCCCCAAAGGAAACAATATAAGATAAAGCAAATAATCAAAAAGGGTTAAAGTAATATAAAGATAAAATAAAATATAAAGTGACCGATGCACCCCTCTAGACCATCAACACCTTCCCACTATAATAGGACTCTGCTTAAAGAGGTTCTTTTTGGCGAATGATGAAAAAAACAAGTGGTTTATGCATAAACTATTAAACATCCTTCTAAAATAGTGTAAAAGCAGGAGTTGTGTTTTCAGAGTGTGCCCAGGTGCGGACGGCAGAGATAACTCAAAGCTCAGCATGCAGTCTCTGCCTGACCTGAAGACTTGACCCGGGCCTGCAGTGGCATGTGATTATTCTAGCCAGGCCTGTCTCAATCCCACTCCCCCTCTGATAAAGATGGAATAGTGAGAGGGCTGCTGAAGCAAAGCAATGTGTGACAAGAGGGCTGGAGGTGGTTTGCTATCTGCTACACAGTGGTTGGCAGAAGTCAGTAAGGATCGGTTCACATTTGCGTTTTGGGTCAAACCGGATCCAGTGAGTGGATCCAGGGTCTGCATCACTGGATCCGGATGGCCCATGGAGTGGCCATTCACATTGTGAAAACGGATCTGATCAATGATTGACGCATCATGTAGTCACATGACCCGGAAGAAGACTGAAGCTTCTACCGCCGGCTGCTGCGCAAGACTAGGTATGTGTAAAAAATCCCTAGCCCACCCGCCCGGCTACTGCACCCTCCCCTCACCCTCCCGTCACTCAGGTTCCCATCGGCACATGCCCCCATCCCCAGATTTTTCCCTGGACTTTTGGCATGTACCCCACTCCGCCATGCCCCCCTCCAGGTGTTAGACCCCTTAAAACATGTTTTGCATTACTTTTATGGCCAGCATAAGTGTCTTTTTTTTTTTTCAAACTTCGCCTCTCCATTGAAGTCTATTGTGGTTCACAAAAGTTTGTGCGAACCGACCCTTCCCCCCCCCCCCCCCCCCACAATAATGTTTCTTGTACATAGTCTTATCTTTTGGGAGACACCTACCGTATGTCATTTCCCATCAAATAATGACTTGCTGGTTGAATAAAAGTAAAGTGAACATTTGCCAGAGGGATGAATTATGGGCAGCACTGTATTGTTTAAAAGGAAATCTGGCAGCCCCCACATCCCTCACCTTGGGTTTCCTTTAAAGAGAATCTGTAGTTAAAACACACATATGCTCCTGGGGGGTACTCCCCTTGGGAGGGGAAGCCTCCGGATCCTATTGAGGCATCACCTGTCCTCTGTCCCACAGTGGTCTTGCTGCGGACCCAAGAACGGTGAGCATGTAAATATTTACCTTTTGGGCCCCAGCGCAGGCGTAGTTGCCACTCTGGACTCAGAAATAGATGGAAGTAGCCGATCCCAGTCAGGTCCGTTCTACTGTGCAGGCGTAAGACATCTGTGCCGTAGAGTAGAACCAACTGAGAGTGGCCATTTCCAAATAGAGCCGCAACAGCGCTCCCACTGCAGCCAGGGAAGGTAAATATTGCGCAGCCTGACAAATTGTCGGCTGTGCATTCAGTGGGCTGCAGCGAGACCACCGTGGGACGGGGAGGGGGGGAGGCTCAATAGGGTCCAGAGGCAGGAGCAAACCCAGGATTTTCAGGGGGGGGGGGGGATTCCTGAGAGGACTCCTTCAGCCGCGCACACAGTATAACATCATGCTGGTTAAACATAATGCAAATGAAATTTCCCGTCCGACCGACAACGGGATCGATCAGGATCAGTTTGGATACAGATAATGAGGGCAGCTGACATTGGTAATGAATGGGGTAAGTGAAGCATTCACACAGCAGGGCACAGGGCTGTGCTCATACCTGACGTTAGTGTTCCCCAGAGCCGCTCCATGCTCTGTACACACTCTGCTGCATCCAAAGTCAACTGTAGAAGGGAAAGAAAGGGGGCGGGGCTGTGAGCTGCAGCATGTGCCTGTCCCCAGACACTGCCCTGGTCTGAGTGGGGATTCTGGGCAGCTGTAATCCCTCCTGCATTTGCCTATGAGAGGCTACCACCTTCCGAGGTGAGTAACCCAGAGGGGCATTTTTTTATACAGTCTCTTTAAAGTTGCAAGTTATGGGCACTGACTACATTGCAGTAGCAAACACTTGTACAAGCAAAATAAGTTCAAAATACATTTTCATGCAACTACAATAGTCATTGTCTGATTTTAATACCTTCTCCCAGATGGAGAGGTACCAATATCATTTCTCACCTTCTAGATTTTCAGATTGAATTTGTTTTGCAGGATCACTCCCGTGTTTGACCCCATGAAGTATAATATTGAGTTTGCTGTGTTGTGCAATCCGAGGAGTCTGCCAGAAAGTATATGGTTTTCCAACCTGCAGTCCTCCTGCAGTAGACACAAACACAGTGAGTTACTTATAATTATGAATCTGTAGGCAAACAGAGGTTATTACTTACCTCATGCTGGATTTTGGGGATTCTTTAGTATTGTTAGCTTCCATTATCTGATCGTCTGTCTAAACAAAAGCAAGTTAGTGGCATAAATAAACAAACTAGAGAGTATTTGAACATAGCAGTTATCTCTATATATAATTTGCCAGTGTCCCTGCATCCTTTTTTTACTTGTCAGTGCTTTTTTGCACAGTGCATGTGCAGGGACGCAGAAACACTGAAGGCTTGCAGAGGAGGACGGGGTCAGAAGCAGCAAGCGTATGGCGGGTACACAATGACAGACCTGGCCCATTTTTAAACGGGCTAAGGTCACTAGTTGTAGATAAAAACTGTATTATATGTACAAAACTGCTCATCTTCTGGAGAAATTGTGGGTGCTCAGAATGAATGCAAGTGCTCTCTGTGGGCTCTATTCACAATGACTTACCGCATGTGAAAAATACCGACCAAAATATCTCCTTTGACCTCGATTCATGAAGTGCTACCGAACGCTTCAGTAATTTAGCGCTAGCATTTAGCTGAAGTTAGTATTCATAAATGACATCGGAGGTCAATGTCATGTGTGCGGTATTCTGGTGGCAATTGTGGTAAATTCTGAAACTAGTATTCCGAGCGCAATACCTCCCGCACTGCCCTGTCATTTGTTTCTGCTGTTGGCGTGTTTACAGTGAACTGAACAGAGTAAAATTATTTCAGATAAAAATGCATGATGTTGCTGCAAATGAGTATTACATCCTTACTTTGCCGTCAGTTCCTCTCAGAAGCTCACCATTTTCTTCTTACAGTTGGTTATAGATTTTGTCAGATCTGAAATATACCAGTTGATGTCAGTTATATATCAGGTGCTGTCAGTTACTGAATGTGTAAGCTAATGTTCATGTTTCCCTATGGCTCAAGTGGGCGATATTACAGTATTGTAGGGCTGGAAGAGGTAAAAAGCACAGGGACACCGGGAGCCCAATATCGTGTATTATCGTTGTGTGAGTTAAACAGTTAAAAGATAACAATTATACTCACAATTCTGGGTTGCTGTATGGGCAACCACCATCCGAACATGTGGAGAAGTACCGTCTCCACTCGGCCTTGTTAGGTCACTGCTCCCAAAAAGTACTACTGTAATAAATTACTGTAGGTAAGCCCCCACGTGGTGGGGTATTAGGTATCAAAACACTGTAGGAGGCGCCCTTGTATTTTGTAATAACATACAATCAATAAAATCAGTAAGCGTAGTGTCTCACCTGTTATGAAGGTACGTACACACATCAATCGCCCACGCTGCTTACCTTCCGGCCAACAGCACTGTATTTGACCTGAAGAAGCAACTTGTGGTCGCGAAATGCGTTGTCCAGTCCATTGTGCTATAATAAACCCAATTTTATGATTTACGTGTGTACGTACCTTCATAACAGGTGAGACACACTACGCTTACTGATTTTGATTGTATGTTATTACAAAATACAAGGGCGCCTCCTACAGTGTTTTGATATTAAAGTATAACAGTGCTGACCGGGAAGCTGTTATGGGGTAATGGCCATTGCTGCCCACTAAAAAAAAAAAAATGTAATGCTGAATACTACTAAGCCTTCGGTAAATTTTGCATGCGGTAAATTAATGAAAAGCTAATTTTCACCGCAAACTGTTTGATGAATCGAGGCCTATGTAATTCTCAATTTTTTTTCTGCATGCGGTAAATCCCTAAACCCTAGAACCCCCTTTGTGAAAATATACACAATTTAATAAATTGTATATATTACAAATATTATACTGCAACTATACCTAAACCTACTCACTCAGAACCCTCCCTGTACCTATCCTTAACCCCTAGACCCCCCCCTGGTGGTGCCTAACCCTAACCAACCCCTGTGTCCCCCATGTCCCTTGCCTGTGTCCCCATCCCTAACCAACCCCTGTCCCCATGTCCCTTGCCTGTGTCCCCATGTCCCCTGCCTGTGTCCCCCATGTCCCCTGCCTGTGTCCCCCATGTCCCCTGCCTGTGTCCCCCATGTCCCCTGCCTGTGTCCCCCATGTCCCCTGCCTGTGTCCCCCATGTCACCTGCCTGTGTCCCCTGCGCTCATCCGCCGCATTGTTGCACTTTAATCATTGTCGTCGGGCAATCAGCAAAGTACTCTTAGCACAGACGAGTACCGTACTGATTAAACGTGAGTCAAACATCCCAGAAAGGAATGCAATAACCTTGATTGATTTACCAAGCCCCATATCTGCTAAAATGCCACTTTTGGTGCAGGCCATATAAGAATATGTGGTGCACTTACAATTTTATCATTTAGCTCTTTCAAGATCAGACTGTCCAGAACCTCTTTGTATTCGGAAGTCTCCTCATTGTTCTCCTTGAAAATTCAGTTGCTCTGCTTCAAGTTTTTTTTTTTTTTTTTATTTAAGATCCTCGTTGGGTGTATTCTGTAGGCCTCCTAAAAATATTAGATGTTTTTTATACGTTTATATTAACCTCTTGATTGCCTTATTACGTAAACATCTACAAAGAACAAAACGCACAAAAAAAGCCTTGTCCTGTTCTCAGATTCAGCTGCTGTAGAGCTTCAAGGTTTTTTTTTTTTTACTTCGATACATGTAACATGGCTGGCTTCATGATTTCACAGGTTCAGTCCTGGACTGACCCATGTCTTCTGCTCGGACGCTTGCCCCAATTACATCACAATACATAAAAGGGTTCAGCTAGTCAAAGTAGATTTACTCACCTTTTGAAGAACGGCAGGTATTGCATTAATCATTGGAAGAAATAAGTCTAATATATTCTTCCTTTTGACTTCTGTGCAATCAGCAATATAATGGTGGTCTCTAAGCCTATTCTTAATGTGTTGTAAGACAAATGGCTGAGACTGAGATACAACAAATGACAAATCAGCAAAACGCTCATTTATAGCAGTAATAAGACTGTGCAAACTGGTTCACAGGAAACATCTAGGTAGACCACAAGATGTCTCGCCTGATACTGATGGACACCTGAACCTGCTGTTGCATGGACCATCTAGTCCTGGACCACTTGTCATTTTAAAATGTCCTGTTGGTCCCTCAGAACATACCAAGATAAGTTCCAAAATGTTCTCCACTGCCATGCATGTGCGCTGCAGATACCCATAAAAACTCGGAGAGACCGTGTAAGGGAACAAGTGTTTCCTGAACCAAAGTGCCTGTGGTGAAAAGATCATGGCTTCAACAAGGAGTCAATGATCTTTTCTGTAACACTGTGTGGCCTTGTTTAAAGCACACAGACTGAGTGTGGGGACATCTAGTGGTAAATAAATACATAAAGTAAAAATACACACACTACATTTTACATAAAATTTAAATACATTCTTCATTTTCCCCAACCCTGCCCCATAGCTACCAAAATAAAACACAACCTAAAAGACAGCATTTAAAAAATACTTGTTAGGGACTTTTACTATGTATGGAATGAGGATACATTACTGTTATTTTTTTTTTTTTTTTTTTAAGCATACCCAAGATGACATGAGACATGTATATGTACAGTGCCTAGCACACACAACTGTTGTGTTCCTTTTTTACTTTGCTTGAGAGTTAAACATCAGGTATGTAAGTGGCAGTTCCTGTCTGAGTCAGGACTGGGTCAGACTACTCTGAGAACTGGGTCTGGACCCTCACTGATAAGAAATTACTACTATAAAACACTTTTTCTAGCAGAAAATGGCTTCTGAGAGCAGGAAAGAGCTAAAGGGTCAATAGTTCATACATTTTAACTCTGGCAAACTCCAATGAATGTGTCATTGAACAAAAATAAAACCGTAGGTAGTTTAAAAGTAGATATAACCACTTTCTGCACAGCGTGCAGTACAATCGCGTCCTGGGAAACTTCGCCTGAAGTCCCAGGGATGTGAATCTTAGTCTGTGCAGAGCGGGCAGCAATTGGTGAGCAGGAACATTCATTCCTGTAACCAATCAGTGTTCCCTGAGGTTTGAATGATCAGTGTCTAAGCCAATGACACTGACCATTCATTAAAAAAAAAATTAAACAGATTGTTTGTTCTACAGTAACGTCACTGCTCAGAACACTTGGGATGAAGCGTGCTGAGCGGTAAAGAACTGTAGAATGTGTGCAACATGATTTTATGAATAATGTAATGGATATAATGTATTTCATAGTTGAATAAAGTGTATTTGTGTGCCGTGTTAACATAGGGGGACACAGGAACAGCCATCAATGTCCCCCTATAGTGTAATGATTGAATGTTCCCCATGTCCCCTGCCTGTTCCCCTATAATCAGGTGTATGCCACCTTTTCCACTTTGGTGCAGGCCATATAAGAATATGTGCTGCTCATACAACTTCTAATTTAGCTCTTTCCAGATCATCAGACCACTGTCCAACTACAACATATGTCAGCCTTGTCCTGTTCTCCTTGAAAATTCAGCTGCTCTGCTTCAAGTTTCTCTTTTTTTCATTTACGATCCTCGTTGGGTGTATTCTGTAGGCCTCCTAAAAATATTAGCTGCATTTTATAAGTTTATATTAACCTCTTGTTTACCTTTAGGTAAAAATCTACAAAGAACAAAACGCACAAAAAAAGCCTTGTTCTGTTCTCAGATTCAGCTGCTGTAGAGCTTCAAGCTTTTCTATTCTGCCCATAAGCTCCTCACTCGGGTGTATTTTTTAATCAAATGGGTTTTTGTCAAAGGCATATCAGGAAATACAAGTAGTCAAACGTTTAGTTTCATTACAGAAGTACATTAGTTGGGCAATAGAACATGCACAAGGGATTGTCTGCTTGGAGCACACTAAGAATTACTTATACAATTCGCCTTAGACAGAATTTTTTAGCATAACATATAACAGCAGATAACTAGAGATGGCTCAAATCTCAGATTTTTGGTTCGCGGGCTGTGGATGCGACCTTCAACAAGTCAGCGGACCGTCAGACTCTGCGAACTGCAATAGACTTCAATGGGCAGGTGAAGTTTAAAAACTACAAACACTGTTTCTGGCCACAAAAGTGATAGAAAATATGTTTCAAGGGGTCTAACACCTGTTACTTGATACATTTTTTTTTTTTTTTTTATCTTGGATCCGCTTAACATGATTGTTTATATGGTTATTTAGGTGTTGAAATCAGTTTCTTTTCTACAGGATTAGCAAGATTGAGAATGGTCTTCTCACGCTATTGAGTGGCATCTTATATGATCTCAGAATGAGATTGCAGATTGCATCAATATTGGATTGTATACATGAAATGGAGGGTCTCTGTCCTCAATCTGCCTCAGGTATACTTTTAGGACCCGTTTCCACTACAGCGAATCTGCATGCGTTTTCTGCATGCAGATGTGCATAGCCAATAATAGGAAATGGGCCTGTTTCCACTTGTAAGGAAATATATGCAGTTTGCTGTGCAGGAAAAGTCTGCCGAAAAGTCTGCAGAGCCATCAGAATTTGCGCACCGCAAGGCTAGTGTGTGATTTGCATGCAATGTAATAGGAAATTTGCATGCATTTTCACTATGTGAATTTTCCATGTGAATTCACGTACGTTTTCACCAAAAATCAATGTAAAAGCACACAGGCACTGACATGGTTTTAAAGTCAAATGTACAAAAATACGCAAAAACGTATGCATGCAAACGCGCATGAATTTGCATCTGCATGCAAATTAGTTTTCGTGGTTTCTCGTAATTCATTTGCACCACACGTGGAAACAGGCCCTAAGTGTGTGGCTAAATTATCAGTTTGTTCAATTGATGAAAAGTAATATTGAACTAAAAAAAGGTAAAATTCCATTGAGCGGGATAGATTTCAAGAGACTGCACAGGTGGTGGTGGTTTTTTGTTTTTGTTTTTTTCTGTCTTATTGCTACTTGGATCAATAAATTTGTAGGTTATTAGTGATGCAGCAAACACCAAATTCTCGGTTCATGAACACAAATTTTCTACAAAAGTTTGCCAACGGGCGAACCGCCATAGACTTTAATAGGCAGGCAAATTTTAAAACCTGCAGGGGCTGTTTCTGGCCACAAGTGATGTAAAGATTGTTACAAGGGGCCTAACACCTGGACTGTGGTATGCCAGAGGGGGATCCATGGTGAAAGTGCCACTAAAAATTACGCAGTTGACGCAGAATCACGTTTTAATCTCAAAAGGACAAATCACAGTACATTACTAAATTTGTGGAATTGCAGCAAGTGCTTTAAAAGATCTGGCGTGCGTACACAGCAATAAGGTAGTTTTAGGGTTAGGCCCGGTTCATGCTGATAGACAAAATGGTGCATTTAACGCACCACAAACAACCGCAAAGAGCTTTAGTGATAGGTGAGCAAATGTGTTTTACTAGTTGAAACCTCCCCAGGATATAAATGTGCCCTCTCAGGGGCAAGCTTTGTGTAGTGGTGTGTAATAGTCGGCGTGCTTGTGCGCACAGTCACCGAAGTGCAGGGGATCGCGGTTTTCCAGCCTTTATGGTCGGCTGAGGTAATTCAATGACCGTTAAGTAATTAAAAAAACACTAATTCTGCACTGAGGCCTTATACAGGGGGCAGTAGTGGATACTAGATGCCAATAGTGGGGGGGAGGGGGGTGAAGGATTATTAGGTTATGGTCGGTGCACTACTAGGACCAACAGACCTGTCTCCGAAAGCTAATGGGTGCACTGGACACACAGAACTGCAATATAATAGTAAGAAAACCAGCGCTTAGGGTGAACTACTTTTGCACTAAGCACGGACTCCACCTATCTGCAACAGCTAAAGTGCACTGTGTGGACACACTGAACGGCAATATCCCAAGAAAACACGCCCCTTAGAAGGCCTTTGGGGTTAGATAGGTAGTGAATTGTTACTGTAGCAGCAAGATACTTCACTGGGGACACAGAACACAGACCTAACACTTTCCCTAATAGCAGCACAGCTCTCTCCCTACGCTCACTCACAGCAGCCACAGGCAGAGTGTAAAATTGCTGCTGTGCTGGCTTTCTGATAGGTTGGGGGTGGTCCAAGTGGGGGGTAGCTGATTGGCTGCCATGTGTCTGCTGACTGATGTATAGGTGTGAATCGAACTTGCCATGTGCTCTCCTGCTGACGCTAACTCCCGTTCACCGGGAAATGTCCACCGGGGAACAGTTCGGGCCATCTATATATGTTATTACTGCCACTGTGTGGGGCTTCCACTGAACTCTTCTTAACCTCCTTGCCGGTCTAAAAAATCCGGCAAGGAGGCAGCGCCGCACATTTTAATTTTTTTTTTTTTTAAATCATGTAGCGAGCCCAGGGCTCACTACATGATAGCCGCATGACAGCCACATGATAGCCGCCCTCTTCGATCGCCTTCGGCGATCTCCGATCAGGAAATCCCGTTCAAAGAACGGGATTTCCTGGAGGGCTTCCCCCGTCGCCATGGCGACGGGCGGGATGACGTCACTGACGTCATTGGGAGTCCTGGGCCACCCCTCGGCGCTGCCTGGCACTGATTGGCCAGGCAGCGCACGGGGTCTGGGGGGGGCGTGCGCCGCACCGGATAGCGGCGATCGGGCGCAAAGTGCTAGCTGCGTCCAGCAAAAAAAAAATTAAACAAATCGGCCCAGCAGGGCCTGAGCGGCACCCTCCGGCGGCTTACCCCGAACTACGTTCGGGATTACCGCCAAGGAGGTTAATAGAAGTGTTTTTATTATAAAAGCAATCCATTGATCAATAAGACCTCACTTCATGTATGGCTATTTTTTGTAGCTGTTTGAGTACAGCGCTCAACACCAGCCTTGGTAAGTCTCAAGTTCCCACAACACACTTCCTTGGCAAAAGTTACATGGACAATAGTCCAGAGTCCACTCTGAAGTCTGCACCCTCAGGTCTCCAATACAAATAATAGGTATCACGCTCACCAGATTTGATGGCTGACTAGTTACAATCAGCATGAATGGCAAATGGTAAATGGCATCTCACTTTCCTTAAGCCTTCTCCTTGTATGTTCCTCAGAATAGAAAAGAGCAGCACATAGCATAATACTGTTTCACAGCCGGGTACAACACACCTTCACCCATGCATATGATCACCCGTGTGTTATATACCATATACACCACACTCCCAGTGCATGAAAGTGTTAAGGCTGCGGACTCACCAGATCTCAATGCTGATCAAATGACAAACCAGCTTTCTGCGCATAAACATTCAAAGTTCTCTTCTCTGGCAGAATCTTCTCCCCTAATAACTCAAGGACAAAGTCTCTATAGTGTAATACCGTTTAATAAAATCCATAAAAACAAAGTAGTGCACTCACATTTCTGAATAAAATCATGCGCATGTAATCATAATACCGCCGGACGTCCTCTATGCTGCCTGTCTTGCGTCTCCACTCCGTACTGCGAGGCCACGCCCTACCGGTTTCGTCATGTGACTCATCAGGGGCTCCCTGATGAGTCACATGATGAGTCACATGACGAAACCGGTAGGGCGTGGCCTCGCAGTATGGAGTGGAGACGCAAGACAGGCAGCATAGAGGACCTCCGGCGGTATTATGATTACATGCGCATGATTTTATACAGAAATGTGAGTGCACTACTTTGTTTTTATGGATTTTATTAAACGGTATTACACTATAGAGACTTTGTCCTTGAGTTATTAGGGGAGAAGATTCTGCCAGAGAAGAGAACTTTGAATGTTTATGCGCAGAAAGCTGGTTTGTCATTTGATCAGCATTGAGATCTGGTGAGCCCGCAGCCTTAACACTTTCATGCACTGGGAGTGTGGTGTATATGGTATATAACACACGGGTGATCATATGCATGGGTTAAGGTGTGTTGTACCCGGCTGTGAAACAGTATTATGCTATATGGGACTGACCCATGTCTTTTTCTGGGACGCTTGCCCCAATTACATCACAATACATATAAGGGTTCAGCTAGTCAAAGTAGATTTACTCACCTTTTGAAGAACGCCAGGTATGGTATTGATTATTGGAAGAAGTAGGTCTAATATATTCTTCCTTGTGACTTCTTCTGTGCAGCAACATAGTGATGGTCCGTCAGCCTATTTTTAATGTTGCAATACAAACGGCAGAGATACAGCAAATGACAAATCAGCAAAATGCTCATTTATAGCAGTAATAAAATATGTGCAAACTGGTTCACAGGAAACATCTAGGAAGACCACAAGATGTCTCCCTGGATACTGATGGACACCTGAACCTGCTGCTGGATGGACCATCTAGTCCTGGACGACTTGTCATTTTAAAATGTCCTGTTGGTCCCTCAGAACATACCAAGATAAGTTCCAAAATGTTCTCTGCCGCCACTGCCATGCACGTGTGCTGCGCATACCCATAAAAACTCAGAGAGACCGTGTAAGGGAACAAGTGTTTCCTGAACCAAAGTTCCTGTGGTGAAAAGATCATGGCTTCAACAAGGAGTAAATGATCTTTTCTGTAACACTGTGTGGCCTTGTTTAAAGCACACAGACTGAGTGTGGGGGCATCTAGTGGTAAAAAAAAATACATAAAGTAAAAATACACATTTACACTACATTTTACATAAAATTTAAATAAATTTTCTTCCTTCCTTTCCCCAACCCTGCCCCATAGCTACCAAAATAAAACACAACCTAAAAGACAGTATTTAAATACTTGTTAGGGACTTTTACTATGTATGGTATGAGGATACATTACTGTTATATATTTTTTTAAGGATACTTGAGGTGACATGATAGACGTGTATGTACAGTGCCTAGCACACAACTGTTGTGTTCCTTTTTTACTTTGCTTGCAAGAGTTAAACATCAGGTATGTAAGTGGCAGTTCCTGTCTGAGTCAGGACTGGCTCAGACTACTGGGGACTGGGTCTGGACCATCACTGATAAGAAATTACAACTATAAAACACTTTTTTTTTCTAGCAGAAAATGGCTTCTGAGAGCAGGAAAGAGCTAAAGGGTCAAAAGTTCATACATTTTAACTCTGGCAAACTCCAATGAATGTGTCATTGAGCAAAAATACAACCGTAGGTAGTATAAAAGTAGATTTAACCACTTTCTGCACAGTGCGCAGTACAATCACGTCATGGGAAACTGTCTGAAGTCCCAGGGATGTGAATCTTAGTCTGTGCAGAGTGGGCGGCTGCATGGGCAGAGGCGCTCGCCCCTGGCGGGGGTTTGCAGTGCGGCAATTGGTGAGCAGGAACATTCATTCCTGTAACCATTCAGTGTCCCCGGGGGTGTGAATAATCAGTGTCTAAGCCAATGACACTGATCATTAATTTAAAAAAAAAAAAATTGTTTTACAGTAATGTCACTGCTCAGAACACTTGGGATCAAGCGTGCTGAGTGGTAAGGTACTGTAGAATGTGTGCAATGTGATTTTCTGAATAATGTAATGGATATAATGTATTTCATAGTTGAATAAAGTATTTGCGTGCACTGATCACTTAGGGGGACACAGGAACAGCCATCAAGCGCAGAGCTGATCTCATCACTGTCAATGGATGGGATCAGGCGCAGATAGCGAGCGCGCGCGATCGGATGCGCTGCGTTCAGATCGCACGGCCATCTGCGCTCCTAGATGTGAACGTCCCCTCAAGCTCCTCACTCGGGTGTTTTTTTTTTTTATCAAATGGGTTTTTTATCAAAGGCAAATTAGGAAATACAAGTAAGCAAACGTTTAGTTTCATTACATAAGTACATTAGTTGGGCAATAGAACATGCACAAGGGATTGTGCCTGCTTGGAACACATTAACCACCTTAGCGGTATGGACGAGCTCAGCTCGTCCATTACCGCCAGAGGGTGCCGCTCAGGCCCTGCTGGGCCGATTTACATGAAATAAAGAGCAGCACACGCAGCCGGCACTTTGCCAGCCGCGTGTGCTGCCCGATCGCCGCCGCTCTGCGGCGATCCGCCGCGAGCAGCGGCGAAAGAGGGTCCCCCCAGCCGCCTGAGCCCTGCGCAGCCGGAACAAATAGTTCCGGCCAGCGCTAAGGGCTGGATCGGAGGCGGCAGACGTCAGGACGTCGGCTGACGTCCATGACGTCACTCCGCTCGTCGCTATGGCGACGATCTAAGCAAAACAAGGAAGGCCGCTCATTGCGGCCTTCCTTGTTTATTCCGGGCGCCGGAGGCGATCAGAAGAACGCCTCCGGAGCGCCATCTAGTGGGCTTTCATGCAGCCAACTTTCAGTTGGCTGCATGAAATATTTTTTTTTTTATTTAAAAAAAACCCTCATGCAGCTGCCCTGGCGATCTTAATAGAACGCCAGGGTGGTTAAGAATTACTTATACAATTCACCTTAGCCAGAATTTTTTTGCATAATATAAAACAGGATGAATGGATGGAAGCTGTACCTTATGGTCTCTCTCTACTAGTTCCACTAGGTACCCGCTGCTACTTAGTAGCATATTAGCTAGCTTCCACATCAGGATAGGATGGATGGATGCTGTACCTCATGGCATCTCTCTCCACTAGTTCCACTAGGTACTGCTACTTGGTAGCACTGCCAGAGAAGATTGTGGTGTACAGAGATGGAGTGTCAGATGGACAGCTCAGCACAGTTCAGAATTATGAGATCCCGCAGTTAGACCTGCTGTGGTACTTATGAAAATGATTCCCCGCATAATTGTCGTCATAGTGCAGAAAAGGATCAGCACCAATCTGTACTGCTCCGCGTCCAGAGAATTTGTCACAGGGCAGAAATGGCATTGCATTCCTAAACTAAAGGCATAAAGTGCTTTAAAACATCTTGCATGTGTATACATGGATCAGGTAGTGTAAGTAGAGTACTGCTTCATACCGACAGACTAAACTCACTGTGTAACGCACCGCAAACAGCTGTCTGTGTAGTGACGGCCGTGCTGGTGCGCACGTTGGTGAGAGTAGGCGATGGCGGTTTTCCAGCCCATATGGTGGATCACGAAGGGGCATTGACACATGTACATGCCGTTTTGTTGCAGCCGCAGTGCAGCCAGAAAAAGTAGGCAGGCATGTACACACACCAGAAAAATTATGCTTTTTGTTAGCGGCCTCAGAGTGCAGCAGCCTCAGAAATGAAGGAATCCACCTGGAGTCCTGGACCCTGTTGGTGGAGAAGGCAGTCAAGTGGCCTGCAGGCAAAGATGCTGTGTGGGGACAATGTCCTTTACAAAAATAATAAAAAATATTTAGTGCGTTATACTCAAGTAAACGGACCAGCGTAGCGTCATCTCACGTGTACCAGAGGCCTAGCGGGGATGGGAAGTTAATTATAGAACTTTATGATGGTAGCAAGCAGACTGGCTCACTGTTAGAGAGGTCGCGAACCTCCTGATTTTCGGTTCGCGAACCCCGTTCGAGAACCTTCGCGGAAGGTTCGGTTCGCCGAAAAGTTCACAAACCGCAATAGACTTAAATAGGGATTTGAACTTTGAAAAATAGAAAAAATTATGCTGGCCACAAAAGTGATGGAAAAGATGTTTCAAGGGGTCTAACACCTGGAGGGGGGCATGGCGGAGTGGGATACATGCCCAAAGTCCCGGGGAAAAATCTGGATTTGCCGCAAAGCAGCGTTTTTTAAGGGCAGAAATCACATTTGAATGCTAAATTGCAGGCCTAAAGTGGTTTCAAACATCTTGCATGGGTATACATCAGGGAGTGTAATTAGAGTTCTGCTTCACACTGACACACCAAACTCACTGTGTAACGCACCGCAAACAGCTGTTTGCATAGTGACGGCCGTGCTGGACTGGTGCGCACCGTGGCCAGAGTGTAGGCCGTGGCGTTTTTCAAGCCCATATGGTTGCCGGGCTGTGGTAGCTCAATGATAGAACAGTGACTGTCCCAGCTGATCAAATTTGGTCTGACAATTAAGCAACGACCTTATCTTTTGTGTGCCACCCCCACCCGAGACACTCAAATAGCCGGCGGTCATTGCTTCATTGTGATACGCAAGCCCCTTCACCACGGCAAGGTAATGATCACGAAGGGGGATGGACACATGTACATGCCTTTTTGTTTATTTGTTGCAGCCGCCCGCAGTGCAGCCAGAAAAATTAGGCAGGCATGTACACGCACCAGAAAAATTAGTGTAGCGGCCGCTGCTAGCAGCGGCCTTAAAAATTCAGGAATCTGCCTAGAGTCCTGGACCCTGTTGGTGGTGGCGGCAGCCTGCAGGCAGAGATGCTGTGTGGGGGGACTGACTTAGTCTTCGGTCATGCAGTAGCCCTTCGTGATCCATTCCTCATTCATTTTGATAAAGGTCAGGTACTGGACACTGTCGTGACTTTGGCGACATCTATCTCTATATATATATATATATATATATATAATATGTGTATGTATGTATGTATGTATGTATGTATGTATGTATGTATATGCGCATGTTTTTGCAACCTTGCAATTATGCATTTTGCCTGCAAATTATTTCTACATCAGTGATCTGCCAATTACTCTGGAGGAAAAAAACCCTCCCCCCCCCTCCCCTCCTCTGTTGCCAGTACATTGTAACACCAGAATTGTAGCCAGGGTGGAGGACTGCAGCCTCCTTAGGGTTCTTTTTAGATGGGGTGTTTCACTCTTTTTTAATTTGTAAAATGTGATTTTCAATTGTGAGACTTTTTTGATATGTCAGTATTTAGGAATTAAGAATATAATATTTAATAAAGATAGTTTTTTGTATGCACCCAAGAGACAATTTTTTCTCTGTGTTGTTTATATCGCTGACACACATACCCTGCATGGCACATGTGCTGAATCTGGTCGTGCAAAGATCTGTGTCCAAGTACCCAGGCTTAGAGGACGTCCTGAAGCAGGCCAGGAAGTTGTGTGGGCATTTCAGGCGCTCTTACAAGGCCATAGCACGCTTTGCGGACATTCAGCGTATAAACAACTTGCCGGTGAGACGCCTGATTTGTGATAGCCCGACTCGCTGGAATTCCACCCTGCTGATGTTCTCTCGCCTGCTAGACCAGGAGAAAGCCTGTATAATTACAGTACAAGGACACAATCTGGGAGGATGGGGATGTTGTGGCCCAACAACTGGACACTGATGCGAAATGCATGCAGGGTCATGGAGCCCTTTGAGGAGGTGACCAAACTGGTGAGTCGTGATGAGGGCACCATCAGCGACTTGATCCTCTACGCCTACTTCCTGGAGCGTGCCGTGCGTAGAGTGGTGGATACAGCTGTGGAGGAGCGTGAACAAGAAGAGTTAGGGCAGCAGGAGTCGTGGGAGCCATTTACACACGAACCCGATGTTTCCATAACACCGGCGGCAGCACAGAGGGGGGAGGAGGAGGAGGAGGAGGAGGAAGAAGAGGAGTCAGACTGATGATGGTGAGGAGGAAGGTGTTTCTGTGGAGGACGAGGCGGCAGAAGAATAACCGCGGCAGCCGTCACAGGGGGCTTCTGCTGCTCCACGTTCCCGTGGTATTGTTCGTAGCTGGGGGAGGAAGAGGAGTTGCATCCCGTCACTGAGGAAGAGCAAGAGGAGATGGAGAGTACGTCTGCATCCAGCTTTGTGCAGATGTCCTCTTTCATGTTGTCCAGCCTGTTGAGGGACCCCTGTATCAAAAAACTAAAGACAAATGACCTGTACTGGGTGGCCACGCTACTAGACCCTCGATACAGGCACAAAGTGGCGGACCTGTTACCAAGTCAACACAAGGCGGAAAGGATGCAGCACTTGCAGAACAAGCGGTCGATGATGCTTTACAATGCGTTTAAGGGTGATGTGGCTGCACAACGCAATCAAGGTACCACTGGCAGTAACCCTCCTCCTCCCAAGTCCACGCAGGCAAGGACAGGACGCTCCAGCAATCTCAGGGTGATGTCGGACATGCGGACGTTCTTTAGTCCAACTCCTTGCCATAGTCCTTCCGAATCCACCCTCCACCAACACCTGGACCGGCAGGTAGCCGACTACCTGGCCTTGAGTGTGGATGTAGACACTGCGAAAAGCGACGATGAACCCTTAGACTACTGGTTGCGCAGGCTTGACCTGTGGCCAGAGCTGTCCCAATTTGCCATACAACTTCTCTTGCCCTGCTGTAAGCGTCCTGTCAGAAAGGACCTTCAGTGCAGCTGGAGGCATAGTTACTGAGAACAGGAACCTTGGCCAGTCACTCCTGTGGTGGCTGGATGGTGTAATGGTTAAAGTGGACCCAAATTAAAAATACAAGATTTTAGAAATAAAATCTATTTTCTAAATTATAATAATAAATAGCAGCCTTTTTTTTAGCTGCATGATGAGAAATAAAATATTTTACATTTATTGGAGAAACCCCTCCCCTCCCCTTTCAAATTGCCGGGAAATAATCCGGCAAACTGGTGGAGTAGATGGTGTCCAGCAAAGGAGGAATTGCTAATCAGTGGTGGGCGTAATGGAAAAAACTACGCTTACGGATCATTACGCGTAATTTTACGCTATTACGCATTACGGAATTACGCTTACGGCGTATACATTCATTTACGGTACGTCTGTAATTAAGCATGGCCCTTACGCAATTACGCGTAAGAATACCGTAATTCAGGTTGTTACGTTATTGGCTTACGCGTAAATTCCTCCTAGCAATTAATGCGGTCATGCTGCCAAGCGGAAAAGTTGACGCATGGATCAATGTTAGGTAGCCGCCGACTTTAAGGGTTAATAGCAAAGCCCCCTTAAGTGCTAAGAGCCTCAAATTTGGAGCATATATTAAGGAGATCAGAAGGAATAAGAGGAATATTTTTTTTTTCAAAAAGACCTTATAGTTTTTGAGAAAATCGATGTTAGTTTCAAAGGAAAAATATATACATTTAAAAACCCGCCGACTTTAACGGTTAATAGCAAAGCCTGCTTAAAATTTAGGAACACCAAATTCACAGGGTATATTAAGGGGATCAGTGGGAATAAGAGGAAATTTTTTTTTTTTCAAAATCAGAAGGAACCCCATTGGTCTGCTAAGGACCAATGGGGCTCCTTGGAGCCCAAATACAAAGATGCTTAGAGAGCTCTGAGCTATATAGCTCAGAGCTCTGTCGGGGGAAGGACGCTAAGTCCTGCCGGCTCTCGCTGCCCTCCCCGCCTCTCCCACATGTCACCTATATACATGCTGGCACCCATGGGTGCCAGCATGTATATGGGTGACAGGTGTGGGCGGAGTGGACGGCGGGAGCCGGCGGGGACTAGCGTGTATGTGGCGGCCGGCGGGTGAGCAGCGAGTGACGTCGGGTGCGGTGGAGTTACAAAGTAACAAAGTTGTTACATTGTAACAACTTTGTTACATTGTAACTGATTAGTATATTTCCGAGGATATTGCGTGGGAACTGGCTTTTAAAGGGACAGGTAAATATTAATGGTTAATTAAGAATATTAAAGGACTTTTTTCGTGGTTATGTTTTTTGTTCAATTAAAATACTTTTTCTATGTGTTTGTGTGTTTATTTACTTTTAACTCTTAAAGGAAATGGGTAAGGGGTACAAGTACCTCTATACTCATTTCTCCTGGGAGGGGGGGTGGGCATCTGGGGGACCCCTTTTTAAAGGGGACTCCCAGATGCCACCATGAACCCCCCTCCCCCCAGGAAATCGCGGCCTTCACCTCCACCGCCCATCGGAGGTGGAGAAGAGCCCCTTGTCCTTGGATTGGACAAGGGCTCGGAGGGGGAGGGGAAAGCTTGGCTGCCCCTCCCCTTCCGAGACCCCCCCCCAATCCATGGACCATGCGGGCTGGTATAGTCAGGGCGCAGAGCCCCACGCGGCCGGTGCTCTGCATTCTGGCTATCCCAGTCTGCATGGGGGACAAGGGGTTAAAGAGGTCTGGGAGGGGGACCCCACGTCGTTTTTTTTTAAATATTTCCCACACTCAGAACGAAGTAAGTAAAACTCTTACCACTTGGGGGAATCTATGAAAATAAAACACTATTGTTACCTGTGCAAAAAAAACTGACATTTTCCGCATTTAAAAGACATTTTTGCCCTTGAAATTAAAAAACGATTTTCTCAAAAACTATAAGGTCTTTTTGAAAAAAACCTTTTTCCTCTTATTCCCACTGATCCCCTTAATATACCCTGTGAATTTGGTGTTCCTAAATTTTAAGCAGGCTTTGCTATTAACCGTTAAAGTCAGCGGGTTTTTAAATGTATATATTTTTCCTTTGAAACTAACATCGATTTTCTCAAAAACTATAAGGTCTTTTTGAAAAAAAAAATTTCCTCTTATTCCTTCTGATCTCCTTAATATATGCTCCAAATTTGAGGCTCTTAGCACTTAAGGGGGCTTTGCTATTAACCCTTAAAGTCGGCGGCTTTTTTGTATTATACGGGAGCGTAATATTACGTGATTACGGCAGACTGTGTAATTTCAATGGGAGTTTACTGTCTTACGCGTAATAACGTAACCTACGGTCTACGCGTAATTAATTACGTGTAATACCGTAACCTTACACGGAACGCTTACGGTGCATTTGTAGTGAATTACGATGCGTAATTACGCTAATGCGTAATTTCGGCCCAGCACTGTTGCTAATGGCTGCCACCTGTATAACCCTAGCTATGCAAAGAGGGTGAAAAGCATGCACTGAAATGCTCATAGGTTTGAAGGAGAGTTTATCTCCGTATGTGTCAGAGAGGTGCAACTAAATATTTTGAATTAAAAAATGTTTGGTTTCGGTCCACTTTAAGGGCTCTGCCTCTGACACAGGAGACCAGGGTTTGAATCTCGGCTCTGTCTGTTCAGTAAGCCAGCACCTATTCAGTAGGAGACCTTAGGCAAGTCTCTCTAACACTGCTACTGCCTATAGAGCGCATCCTAGTGGCTGCAGCTCTGGCGCTTTGAGTCCGCCAGGAGAAAAGCGCGATATAAATGTTATTTGTCTTGTCTTTGTTTAAAGAGGCGGCCATTATGAGAATCTCATCCTTGCTTTGTGACTGCCACTGAGAGAAAACTCCCGTGTCTTTGGCTGAAGCAAGTGCATTATACCATGTTAAACCCAGTGTTTTTACACCTTAACACCTGTACTATAACACAGTTTTATTGTAGTTTAGCTAGTAGTGTGTTGTATTGTGATTGTAGTTAGTGTGTATGTCTGTGAGCTGTGACAGTCTAAGCTTTCTGTGAGCTGTGACAGTCTCTGCTGCAGCAGCTCTGCTTGTGTGTGCGGTTTGTGCACACAGGCCAGGCCTGTGCTATTGCCTTAGCTACACAGTATAGTTTAAGGCATAGGGATTTATTGTGTAGTTATTTTAGTACTGTAGTGCTAGTTGTTAGAGTAGTACTGTCTGTGTTGGCTTACTACTATTACAGATTACTTTATTTCTGCTGTGCTGCTGACAGTGTCAGTGTGTGTGACAGACCGTCCGTTAGTATGCACACTGTGTTCTACTCTGCTGTCTGTTATTCGGTGCAGATTCATTCAAGTCGAACACCAATTACCCTGATTTGAATAAAGTGCAAGTACCCCACATCCATCTGGTGACATCATCATACACAAACTTGCACTATGTCTGCTGGCACTGGCACCCGGGGGAAGGCCAACAAGGCCAAGAAGAGAGGGAACATTGCTGGCAGTTTTTTTATCTGCCCTCAGTGGACAGCAAGTTTGTCACTTGTAACATGTGCCAGGTGAAGTTGAGCAGAGGTTGCAACCCCTCCAACTACTGCACCTCCAGCTTCATCAACCACCTGGACTACAAACATCTTCACGAGCATGAGGAGTTCAAGAGGCTGAAGGAAGCTGGCGCTGGCAGTGTTCCGACCAAAATCGCCACCAGAACCCCCTTTGCCCGTGCCACTCCTGTCGACACTGAGGCCTGTTCAGGCAGCCAGTCCTCCTCAGTGGTCTCCTCTGCTCTTTCCTCCTCTTCCCGTGCAATCAAAAAACGCCAACAGTCCTTTGTGGTCAGGGCTCAGCCTCCCAGCAGCCATTGCATCCACCAGCTGAACGGCCTGCTTGCATGGGCTATGGCTTTCCAAGCTCCTCCCGTACTCCTTTGTGCAGGAGGGGAGTGACATGTGTGCGCTCCTGCAGAGCGCAGCGCCGGATTGGCCAATACCCAGCCGGCACTACATCTCATACACGGCCATCCCAGCACTGCACCGCTTCGAGATGGCCAACGTGGAGCATGGGCTGGATCATGCGGTCGGTCAGCGGGTCCATGTGACCATGGACTCCTGGAGCTGCAGGTTCGGGACAGGCCGCTATTTGTCCTTCACGGCGCACTGGATCAGTTTGGTGGAAGGGGGTGAGGAGGGGACAGCAATATTGGCCACAACAGCAATCCAGTGGGTGGTGCCACCTAGCAGCAGGGGCAGGGAAAGTGCAGCAGGTTCCGGTGGTCCGGTTACACCCTCCGCCAAATGCCCCCGCATCAGCAGCAGTGTGAAGGCCCGCAACTGCCAAGCACTGCTGGAGATGGTCAGCCTGGGCAAGCAAAGCCTGATCGCAGAGCACGTCCTAGAAAAATTCCAAGAGCAGGAGAGGAGTTGGCTAACCCCCAGAGGCCTCAGAGTCGGAGAGATGGTGTCCGACAATGGGGCCAACCTTGTTGCTGCCATCCACCGGGGAGACCACACCCACATCCTCTGTCTGGCCCACGTCCTGAACCTGGTGGTGCAGACATTTCTGAGCACCCACCAGGGTATGGACCCCACTGTTGAAAGTGGCTCAAAAAATGGTGGGTTATTTCCGCCGCTCGGGCGGTGCCTCAGCGGCCCTGGAAGGCGTGCAGAAGGAGCTGAACCTGCCACAACACCGTTTGATCATAGACGTTCCAACACGGTGGAATTCCACCCTGGCCATATTGGAATGTCTGGTTGAATGGAGGCAGCCTGTCAACCGATACCTAGCCAGCGGAGCAGTGCTTTTCAGCGCTGCTAGCTTTGGGCGCAGCCAGCGCCGCCATAGACTGTAATAGAAATCAGTCTATAGCGGCGCTCAGTGAGGAAGGTCGGCTCCGTCAGAAGACGGAGCCGAAGTTGTTTAAAAAACACAATAATTCGGCCTCCAGCAATCGCTGGAAGCCGAATTATTTCATTCCCCCACTATCCATGTCGGCCTGGAGGGGGAATAGTAATTAAAACGCCCCGGACTTGTGCAGAAGCAGGACCAGCCATTTAACAGCTGGATCCTGCGCCCAAGTCTACCAGCGCCGTATTCAAATGTACGCTTAGCCAGAGCCACCGCAGACACCACAGAGTTTGGGACCGCCACCACCCACCTCCCGGACATCATCCTCAATGCACAGTGGGAAAAAAAATGTAGCTGGTGTGCTTGGTGCTGGCACCCTTCCTGGAGGCCACCAACATGGTCAGGCGGGACCGTGCATCACTCTGTGAGTGGGTCACCGTGGTGTGCATGCTGGAGAAGGCCCTCGATGCTCTGCTGGAAGTGGGAGAGGCAGCCTTGATCCAGCAGGAGCAGCAACCTTCACAGTCCATCTATGTGCGTCAGGAGGAGGAGGTTGAGGACTTTGAGTTGGAGGACTTGGAGGTCCCTGACCTTGAAGATGAGGGAGCAGGGCCGAGTGCAGCCTGCACCACTACAGGTGGAGAGAGCAGGGGGAGGCTCAGGAATCAGAGGACGAGGAAAGCACTGGGGGTGATGAAGACGAGTATGGGTCAGCAGAGGTGGCAGCCCTCTTCCCCATGGCATTGCACATGCTGCAGTGCCTGCGCAGTGACTCAAGGGTCAAGCAGATGCGTGCTCGGGAGGACATGTGGATCACCTTGATGCTGGACCCAAGGTTGAAGGTGAAGCTGCATCAGTTCCTGCCTGCAGGAGGAGACCCTGTGCGCCGAATGATGGATTTGCAGCAGTCCCTGGTTCAGCACTTGGAAGAAGCCTTTCCCCAGACTTCCCACCCCCCTACTGTCACAGTCCAGCCAGCACAGCAGCAAGTGCCTGCATCCACCAGCAGCAGGCGCCCATCAAACCTGCTGTCTCTCACAAAGGCACTGTACGCCACGCCGGTACAGCTGCCGACTGAGGAGATGCCTGCAGCAGCATGTGGCTATTATCCAAGCCAGAACCAGCGCCTGACCCGGATAGTGGCAGACTACATGGGGTCCTACAGCAGGCTTGACAGCGACACCCCTGTGGACCCCTTGGATTACTGGGTCAAGCACCTGGAGATTTGGAGAGAGCTGGCAAAGTACGCCCTGGAAATCCTTGCTTGCCCCCCTTCCAGTGTGCTGCCCAAAAGGTCCTTCAGTGCGGATGGTGGCGTGGTAACCGAGAAGTGCTCTCGTCTGTTCACCCAGTCTGTGGACAGACTGACGTTCCTCAAAATAAATCAGGCTTGGGTGGTTGGTGAATTCCTGCCCCGTTGTTGGCAAGAGGGGGAAATTAAGTGGCTGGAAATCACTATGCCTGCCTTACCACCCTTTACCACCACAACCTCCAGGCTCCATAAGACTGGTTAAATTTTTTTTTTTACTGAGCCTTGGTACCACCAAGTGCCATGGTGAACTATCTAAACACAATTGCTGTGTACTTTTTTTGGAGGTGTCTGTGCTGTCCGAGTTGTGGGGAGGCTCAAACTGCGGCAGTACAACCACTTCCTGGAACCTCTCCTAATGTTTTACTGAGCCGTGGTACCTACAAGTACCATGGTGAACTACAGGATCTTCTCAAAAAATTAGCATATTTCATCCGACCAATAAAAGAAGAGTGTTTTTAAAACAAAAAAAGTCAACCTTCAAATAATTATGTGCAGTTATGCACTCAATACTTGGTTGGGAATCCTTTTGCAGAAATGACTGCTTCAATGCGGCGTGGCATGGAGGCAATCAGCCTGTGGCACTGCTTAGATGTTATGGAGGCCCAGGATGCTTCGATAGTGGCCTTAAGCTCATCCAGAGTGTTGGGTCTTGCGTCTCTCAACTTTCTCTTCACAATATCCCACAGATTCTCTATGGGGTTCAGGTCAGGAGAGTTGGCAGGCCAATTGAGCAGAGTAATACCATGGTCAGGTGTGATGGTTGGGTATTTATTCAAAATTGAAGGCATACTGAACCAGCATGGCTACCACAGCATCTTGCAGCGGCATGCTATTCCTTCCGGTTTGCATTTAGTTGAACCATCATTTATTTTTCAACAGGACAATGACCCCAAACACACCTCCAGGCTGTGTAAGGGCTATTTGACCAGGAAGGAGAGTGATGGGGTGCTACGCCAGATGACCTGGCCTCCACAGTCACCAGACCTGGACCCAATTGAAATGGTTTGCCCTTTTGCCTTAAGTGCTAAGCATCCAGCTCACCCCAAGCTGGATGCTTAGAACTTAAGGCAAAAGGGCCAACAAGTGCTAAGCATCTCTGGGAACTCCTTCAAGACCATTGGAAGACTATTTCAGGTGACTACCTCTTGAAGCTCATCAAGAGAATGTCAAGAGTGTGCAAAGCAGTAATCAAAGCAAAAGGTGGCTACTTTGAAGAACCTAGAATATGACATATTTTCAGTTGTTAAACACTTCTTGGTTATGTACTATACTTTGACATGTGTTAGCTCATAGTTTGGATGCCTTCAGTGCGAATCTACAATGCTCATGTAATGATTGGTGTCAGCAAAACAGATTTTCCGATTATTGGTGATCTGCAGTATCACCAATAATACAGATACTATACCTGATTATGTGGTGATCTGCAGAATCACCAATAATGCTAGTATAGCAAGACACAGGACAACCAATGTGAGAAGTGTTTGGTGCAACAGTAATGAGGTAGAGAAGATCTCCCGAGGAGCAGGTGATTCAGACTGTACTGCAGCCGAGAATCACCTGAGGAGCAGGTGATTAAGACTGTACTGCAGCCAGTGAGCACCTGAGAAGCAGGTGTTACAGACTGTACCGCAACTGATGATCACCTGAGGAGCAGGTGATTAAGACTGTACTGCAGCCAATGGACACCTGAGGAGAAGGTGTTACAGACTGTGCTGCAACTAATCTTCACTTGAGGAGCAGGTGATAAATACTACGAATCCCTCACCAGTGGCTAGGCCCACTGGTGAGGACAGAGTGGTCAGACAGGCAGATTCAGCAACGTACGGACAGATACAGTACAAAGACAGGCTAACTCAGAGTTTAGTTCAGGCAGAGTCGGCAACATGAATCAGATGGGCAGAGGCACAGAATCAGTAAGCAGGAGAATAGTCAAAGGAAGCAGAAGGTCATAACAGATAATACAATGCAATTAGTACTTTAAGCTATCAACAGAATCTGACTAAGTGTGGATCCCCAGCTCCTGCTGGTTCTAGCACACTTTGGGATCTGACTAAGGTCTGAGTGCTAACACGTAGCATTCGCAACAGCAGACACGGAGCAACTGACAGGCCAGTACTATATATACAGAAGCGCTCCGCAGTGCCGCCCCAGTCACTCAGCCAATCCAAAGTACTATTGGAGTCAGCTGACTTGGCAGATCAGCTGACTCCCCTTCTATTTGCATAAAGGTCCAGTCGCCTGTCGCGCGATTAGCCCTCAATCTATGTGCAATAGAAGGACCAGGCAGAGCACCAGCATGGAACTGCGCGGCAGAGGCCGCCGGCTGACACGCGGAGATATCCGCCACGCCGCTTGCCTCTGCGGCGGTATCTCCGCTATCTATACAGCTCATAGTCATGAAAATAAAGAAAACTCTTTGAATGAGAAGGTGTGTCCAAACTTTTGGTCTGTATTTTGTGTGTGTATATTTATTTATTTTTGTAGTACAATTTAGTGCCTTTCCCTAAATGTGTGTTTTTTTTACCCTTTTGTAAATATTCTGTTACTGATCTTTGTTTGCCTGATTAAAAATCAGTTTTATTTTCCTGTTCTAAAACTGCTGATTTCCTCAAACTCACTGCTAGCATAAGAAAAAAAGTGAAATATTACAATCCTCATAGTAGAGATAGCAATACAATAACATGAAAAGTCACATTTTATGTCATGTGCAGGTTTTTTTTTTGTTTGCTTTTGATGTGTTTTTACTACATTTTTGTTGCGTTTGCATTAGTTTTGTTTTCTTACTGCAGATGCGTATTTCAAGTGTTTTGCAAGTGTTGTAATGTGTTTGCACTTTGCATATACAAATTGCATGCTTTCTACACATTTTTCATGAGTTTTTGCATATTATGCAACAAAACCAGCGTTTTTAAAAACGCATGCATACAAAACGCATTTGCATTTTTTAAATGCATTTTTTTCCTGCCGCCCATAGACTTCCATTAGCAGCAAAAATGCAATGCTCGCGTTTCTGCTATGTTTGCATCTAGCCAAAGACAGGTGCTCTTTGCCAAGGTGCACTTAGCGGTCATGCATACTGAGACACTTGGTTTTGGACCTTGCAATATCTGATAATGAAAAAGCCCCTGCACGTGCTGTTGCTTTAAATGTATCAGGAGGCTTTACCTGCAGCCAATTTTAAGACAGGTGTTCATTGCCAAGGTGCACTTGGCGGTCATGGATGGTTTTGAGCCTTATAGTAGCTGATGATGCAAAGGTCCCTGCACATGTTGTCACTTTAAAAATATAAGGCGGCTCTGGACTGGAACACAATTTCAAGAACTTCTACGTTAAACATGAAATTCTGTTTCGTTTTCATTACAAAAATGATCACAATGATGAAAAACGATTTTAATTACAAAATTCCACATAAACATAAAATTGTGTAATTTTGCGCAATTACTAATTTTTGATTATGCCCATAATCGTAATTTTGCAAATGACTCTAAATTTTGCCTAATTGTAATTAGGTCATTACGCTCAATGTGTCTGACTGAGCTCTCTGCACACACAGGGTTAGAGGCAATGTGAGGGAATTCCCCTCTTCCCTCATGGCTCTCTCTGCTGTCAGATTAGAGCAGATTGAAGTCAGAAATGTACAAAAGGAATTAGATATCAGTAAATTAAGAGATAAGTGTTCGAATGTATACACCAGTACTTAGCAGCACTTCTAAAACATTTCCTATCTCAATTGAAAAAAAATGTGAATCGACAGTGTTTCTTTAACTTGTTAACGACTGCTCAACACCAATTGGCATGAGCAGCACGGCAGCCCCAGGACCACTCCATGCTAATCACGTGACGTGCTGGAGGTGGAGATTGCAGAGGATACCCACGCATCCCTGCTTGAATGACGGAGCAATGCCATCATCCTCCCAGCAGCCATCGCCGCTAGGGACTGTTAGATGGTGAAATTGCCGTCTAATAACACTGTATGGTTAAGGGCTCTGCCTCTGACACAGGAGACCAGGGTTCGAAACTCGGCTCTGCCTGTTCAGTAAGCCAGCACCTATTCAGTAGGAGACCTTGGGCAAGACTCCCTAACACTGCTACTGCCTATAGAGCACGTCCTAGTGGCTGCAGCTCTAGCGCTTTGAGTCTGCCAGGAGAAAAGCACGATATAAATGTTGTGTTTGTTTGTCTGTGTTTGTGTACAGCTCTGTGGTCTAAGGCAGCACTGTACTGGCAACAGCCGTGTAACAAATAAAGTTGTGTAAATAAATAATAAATAAAATAGGCATATTTATTTAAACAAATATTTATTGAAAATATTTATGTAAAAATAGATACATTATTAGTTAGGCCTTCAAGCTGCAGCGGACGATCCTGTCCAATGGCTTGGTCACAAGGGCGTTAGACACGGCAGTCGTGCATTTCCTTTAATCGTCTCCATCTATGCTCTAAAGATTTTTTAGACCGTAGCGGAAACTGTCTCTGGATCTCTCTCCACGTCAAATTTCCAAGAGACTGCACTGCATCAATTAGTCTTGCATCTTCCTCAGGTGTCCAAAGCTGCAAGGTAACAAAATGTCAGAGTTGTGTTCTATATGTAACCAAAGATCAAGAAGAGCTTTACAGCAATAGCATGAAGCAATGTGTTACATGTTGTTTATACCTTACCACGCCAAGGCCAACTATCACCTACTGTAGCCCCCCCGCCCCTCCCCCCCAAAAAAAAACCTCAATTTCCCCAGTGATATGAATGATGGTAGGGATTAGATTGTAAGTGCCTCTGTGGATAGTGACATAATGGTAGGGATTAGATTGCAAGCTCCTCTGTGGATAGTGACATAATGGTAGGGATAAGATTGGAAGCTCCTCTGTGGATAGTGACATAATGGTAGGGATTAGATTGGAAGCTCCTCTGTGGATAGTGACATAATGGTAGGGATTAGATTGTAAGCGCCTCTGTGGATAGTGACATAATGGTAGGGATTAGATTGTAAGCGCCTCTGTGGATAGTGACATAATGGTAGGGATTAGATTGTAAGCTCCTCTGTGGATAGTGACATAATGGTAGGGATTAGATTGTAAGCTCCTCTGTGGATAGTGACATAATGGTAGGGATTAGATTGTAAGCTCCTCTGTGGACAGTAACATAATGGTAGGGATTAGATTGTAGATTTTTTGTTAGAAAAATATTATTTACAATTATAATACAAATAAATAAATAAAATAATTTGATCAATCATACCAATTGTAACAAAAAAAAAACAAGATCAAAGAAACAAGAACAATCAATTCTGCATATATATGCGTAAATAAACACAGGACTTTATGTCCAAAAACAACAAATTCATAATACACAATAATCATAATACAATATTAATTTGTTATAAAGACCTGAGCAGAAGAATGCTCAAACATACCACCGATTCAAACAACGAGACATGACTAAACAACACAGACCCAACACCTGGACGTATGCCACAAAACAATAACCAACACCACATAATACCTGACATCACCTGACAACAATCATACAAAATAAATGCACCAACACTTACAATCAAACTACCACATATTCAGGAAAAGGGCAAGTGTACACATACGACGATAAATAATCAAAAACCTGCACACGACAAAAAAAAAAAAAAAAAAAAAAAACCCTCATCTCCAATACAATAAGAATAAGCTGAAAGGAAAACACCTCCAGTATGTCTGCGGCCAGTCATTTACAAAAAATGTAGAAAAAGATTCAAAATCTAAGTAGTCTGTGATGAGAAATAGAAAGCTCACCCAGAAGAGACGTCAATAGGCTAAGGAGGCCTGATGTTCTGCCAGGCAAGAACCCAGGCACCTCTGCCCATCCTACGCCTCTCCAAGCACCGAATCCTAGAAACCTCACCCAGAATACTGTTCACCACCACCTGAACAGGGAGGAATTTCTGCCTAATGCAAAGCTGACACCGTGCTAACCATGTGTGATGTCTGACAGCTAAACTAACTAAATACAAAGTGCACAAATCAAAACCCTGGCGACGTTTGAATGCTCCGTATGCCCACTCAGCATAACTCAGATGCGCCAGGAAAGGAATACCTAGGCTCCCACCCACCTGTTTACATACTTCCACATTAAAGGGGCAGTGAAGCAAAAAGTGATCCATGGACTCCTCAGCACCACCACACTCCTCACGAGGACATCCACGTGCTTCCACCTTTAGACATTTCACGTTACCCTTAACGTAAAGCTTGCCTTGAAAGGAGAGCCAAGCGATGTCCCACAATTTGTTGGGAATCCGCGGTGAATTAATGAGCCGCAAACCCTCCTCCAGATTCGTGCTTGGGCAATCTCTCAAGTACAGTGAGTCATGAAAGTGTGAGTCTACCACCCGGACTGTGAGGGCACGCCTCTGTGGATAGTGACATAATGGTAGGGATTAGATTGTAAGCGCCTCTGTGGACAGTGACATAATGGTAGGGATTAGATTGTAAACTCCTCTGTGGATAGTGACATAATGGTAGGTATTAGATTGTAAACTCCTCTGTGGATAGTGACATATTGGTAGGGATTAGATTGTAAGCGCCTCTGTGGACAGTGACATAATGGTAGGGATTAGATTGTAAACTCCTCTGTGGATAGTGACATATTGGTAGGGATTAGATTGTAAGCTCCTCTGTGGATAGTGACATAATGGTAGGGATTAGATTGTAAGCGCCTCTGTGGATAGTGACATAATGGTAGGGATTAGATTGGAAGCGCCTCTGTGGATAGTGACATAATGGTAGGGATTAGATTGTAAACTCCTCTGTGGATAGTGACATAATGGTAGGGATTAGATTGTAAGCGCCTCTGTGGATAGTGACATAATGGTAGGGATTAGATTGTAAACTCCTCTGTGGATAGTGACATAATGGTAGGGATTAGATTGTAAACTCCTCTGTGGATAGTGACATATTGGTAGGGATTAGATTGTAAGCGCCTCTGTGGATAGTGACATAATGGTAGGGATTAGATTGTAAGCGCCTCTGTGGATAGTGACATAATGGTAGGGATTAGATTCTAAGCGCCTCTGTGGATAGTGACATAATGGTAGGGATTAGATTGTAAGCTCCTCTGTGGATAGTGACATAATGGTAGGGATTAGATTGTAAGCGCCTCTGTGGATAGTGACATAATAGTAGGGATTAGATTGTAAGCGCCTCTGTGGATAGTGACATAATGGTAGGGATTAGATTGTAAGCGCCTCTGTGGATAGTGACATAATGGTTGGGATTAGATTGTAAACTTCTCTGTGGATAGTGACATAATGGTAGGGATTAGATTGTAAGTCTTTGTAGGTTTCTAAATTCACCTGCCCATAGAAATCTATGGAGGTTTGCCCGGTTCACATGAACTCGAACTTTTCCGGAAGTTCAAGTTCGATGAATGGGAAATTCGATGTTCGGGACATCTCTAGTGATCTGCAATGATACAATCTTGATTGTACAATCTTACAAATGATAAACTATATAGATACACTTTGGATGGATACTTTAGGTAGTACCTCATTTATACACCATATACCACATAATGGTAAGATTGTACAATAAAGATTGACTTTAGACTCTGGAGGGGTGGATGGTGAAAGCTGGCCTAGAGTAATGAAAAGTGCAAATCTGGCCATGGCAGCTATACCTCAAGGTAACACCACTGAGGGAGTTGTCACATTCACATTGCATATGCTTACCACATATCTTTTTGTTGTCCATGCAGTGGTTTGGGAACTTCTTCCTGTTGAACAAAATGAGAAACATGGTTTAGGAATAATTTACCAGGAGGAAAGCAGACATTAGTTTACACTTTCCTAAGACTACATTACTGCCATTGAAATTTTCTCCCCACCCCTATTTGTAATGCTATCGCATTAACTGGTCTAGCAGTTTCTATTTATTCATGAACCAGAGTAGTCGTTAAGGAAATCTACCCTCATCAGGGTTGCTAACCTAATTTCTATTTTTTTATGGACAAAAGCCACCAAGAAAATCTGCACACCCCAACTTTTGGATGGGGTTGGAGTCAGAAGCGCACTTTTAGAGGTAATGTGGGTGGAGTTAAACTGTGAGTGTGGACACACACTACATTTTTTAGGCTACATTAATGAGGGCAACATGCTATTTCACACCCCTCCATTAGCAGAAACCTCAGAAACCCCAGTTGACAAATGCAGCCGCCATGTACCTCAATACGCAAATGCAGCCGCTGTGTACCTTGTAAGATCCTTAGAGGGTCTTGCAAGGTATGGCCCTTATTGCAGCCAAATTGACCAGTGTTTCAGTCAAAGATTATGTGCAGAGCTCTCTCTCTATACAGATTCTAGAAGGCCAGAATGTTGAATAGAAGAGGGAACATTACAGGGAACAGTAAAGGTCAGAATGCAGCATTATCTATGTGATGTGCAGACTGGCTGTCTAAGCCTGGGATGTCTAAGTCCAAACAATGACTTGTGTTCCAAAACACAGGCTTCTAGGTATTTAGAGTACAGGTGTAACGATCTGTGCCTGTGTCATCCTGCTGGTGGCAGCACTGAGGAACTTGAGGTAGACTTCCGCTGTCTACCAGCAGATGGCTCTCATATTGCAGGGAGCTGTGCAATTCCTCGGCTCACCTCACCAGCAGATGGAACTGTGGAAGATTCTGGCCAGTCACCTGAGCAATGTGCTGCATATTTAAGGCCGGACTTCCTAGCAGCACATTGCTAGGCCATTTTGCGTGAATCCTTGCAGGGTTGTGACTCTGGCCCACCTTCCTGAACTCTGTTCCTGCATTCTGAACTCCTGGTATTGATCCTTGCAAGTCTGACTATTCTCTGCTTTCTGACATTGTACTTCGTATTCTCTGATGTCTGTCTTGCGAGCTGGCTGGGCCCTGAAGAAATCTGAGACTTTCCTGGGTTGCGGAGGGCTTCTTTTCCTCCGTTTGGTGTTGTCTACCTCCAGCTGCATCTCCTCTTCCATTTAACCTTTGGAAGCCTGTGGTATGAGCGTGCTTTGAGCATGTTTTAGTGCTCTCCGTGGGGAGCTCAGCTACACAGCGTCCTCTCCGTCCAGCTTGCTAGCCACGCCCCTGATAGCAACACTTTAAAGGCTTAATCCTTTACTGAGTTAGTGATCATGCAAAAGGCAAGAACCGTGCAGGTTTGACATAGGAAGCATTTAACAATAATAGGCAGAGTGTCTCCTTACCTCTCTGAGGCGTTATCATGGCTTTCTTTGGCTGCCTCGTCTTTGAAGTCCCAGGCTGAGGTTCTGGGTCAGCCAGTAGTTCTGCTGCAAAACATTAACAACTTAAGGAGGACCACAGGCTTAAACCCCTCTAGTGACCAGGCCTTTTTATACAATTCAGCACTGAACAGCTTTAACGGTTTATTGCTCGATCAATCAACTTACAACCCAAACAAATTTTACCTCTTTTTCTTGTCACTAATACAGCTTTCTTTTGGTGCTATTTGATTGCTGCTGCAATTGTTAGTTTTATTCAAATTCATCAAAAAAAAGACAGGAATTTTGTCAAAAATGATATTTTAAATTTTCAGTGGTAAAAGGTTTCAAATAAAGTAAAATTTCTACACAAGGTTTTTTTTCAAATTTATTGTGCGACTTGATTTTGATTAAAAAAAATCCAATAAATTTATATTTATTGGTTTGGGTAATAGGCAGAGTGTCTCCTTACCTCTCTGACGCGTTATCCTGGTATTCTATGGCTGCCTCGTCTTTGAAGTCCCAGGCTGAGGTTCTGGGTCAGCCAGTAGTTCTGCTGCAAAACATTAACAACTTAAGGAGGACCACAGGCTTAAACCCCTCTAGTGACCAGGCCTTTTTATACAATTCAGCACTGAACAGCTTTAACGGTTTATTGCTCGATCAATCAACTTACAACCCAAACAAATTTTACTTCTTTTTCTTGTCACTAATACAGCTTTCTTTTGGTGCTATTTGATTGCTGCTGCAATTGTTAGTTTTATTCAAATTCATCAAAAAAAGACAGGAATTTTGTCAAAAATGATATTTTACATTTTCTGTGGTAAAAGGTTTCAAATAAAGTACAATTTCTACACAAGGTTTTTTTTCAAATTTATTGTGCGACTTGATTTTGATTAAAAAAAATCCAATAAATTTATATTTATTGGTTTGGGTAATAGGCAGAGTGTCTCCTTACCTCTCTGACGCGTTATCCTGGTATTCTTTGGCTGCCTCGTCTTTGAAGTCCCAGGCTGAGGTTCTGGGTCAGCCAGTAGTTCTGCTGCAAAACATTAACAACTTAAGGAGGACCACAGGCTTAAACCCCTCTAGTGACCAGGCCTTTTTATACAATTCAGCATTGAACAGCTTTAACGGTTTATTGCTCGATCAATCAACTTACAACCCAAACAAATTTTACCTCTTTTTCTTGTCACTAATACAGCTTTCTTTTGGTGCTATTTGATTGCTGCTGCAATTGTTAGTTTTATTCAAATTCATCAAAAAAAGACAGGAATTTTGTCAAAAATGATATTTTACATTTTCTGTGGTAAAAGGTTTCAAATAAAGTAAAATTTCTACACAAGATTTTTTTTTCAAATTTATTGTGCGACTTGATTTTGATTAAAAAAAATCCAATAAATTTATATTTATTGGTTTGGGTAATAGGCAGAGTGTCTCCTTACCTCTCTGACGCGTTATCCTGGTATTCTTTGGCTGCCTCGTCTTTGAAGTCCCAGGCTGAGGTTCTGGGTCAGCCAGTAGTTCTGCTGCAAAACATTAACAACTTAAGGAGGACCACAGGCTTAAACCCCTCTAGTGACCAGGCCTTTTTATACAATTCAGCACTGAACAGCTTTAACGGTTTATTGCTCGATCAATCAACTTACAACCCAAACAAATGTTACCTCTTTTTCTTGTCACTAATACAGCTTTCTTTTGGTGCTATTTGATTGCTGCTGCAATTGTTAGTTTTATTCAAATTCATCAAAAAAAAGACAGGAATTTTGTCAAAAATGATATTTTAAATTTTCTGTGGTAAAAGGTTTCAAATAAAGTAAAATTTCTACACAAGGTTTTTTTTCAAATTTATTGTGCGACTTGATTTTGATTAAAAAAAATCCAATAAATTTATATTTATTGGTTTGGGTAATAGGCAGAGTGTCTCCTTACCTCTCTGACGCGTTATCCTTTGGCTGCCTCGTCTTTGAAGTCCCAGGCTGAGGTTCTGGGTCAGCCAGTAGTTCTGCTGCAAAACATTAACAACTTAAGGAGGACCACAGGCTTAAACCCCTCTAGTGACCAGGCCTTTTTATACAATTCAGCACTGAACAGCTTTAACGGTTTATTGCTCGATCAATCAACTTACAACCCAAACAAATTATACCTCTTTTTCTTGTCACTAATACAGCTTTCTTTTGGTGCTATTTGATTGCTGCTGCAATTGTTAGTTTTATTCAAATTCATCAAAAAAAGACAGGAATTTTGTCAAAAATGATATTTTAAATTTTCTGTGGTAAAAGGTTTCAAATAAAGTAAAATTTCTACACAAGGTTTTTTTTCAAATTTATTGTGCGACTTGATTTTGATTAAAAAAAATCCAATAAATGTATATTTATTGGTTTGGGTAATAGGCAGAGTGTCTCCTTACCTCTCTGACGCGTTATCCTGGTATTCTTTGGCTGCCTCGTCTTTGAAGTCCCAGGCTGAGGTTCTGGGTCAGCCAGTAGTTCTGCTGCAAAACATTAACAACTTAAGGACCACAGGCTTAAACCCCTCTAGTGACCAGGCCTTTTTATACAATTCAGCACTGAACAGCTTTAACGGTTTATTGCTCGATCAATCAACTTACAACCCAAACAAATGTTACCTCTTTTTCTTGTCACTAATACAGCTTTCTTTTGGTGCTATTTGATTGCTGCTGCAATTGTTAGTTTTATTCAAATTCATCAAAAAAAGACAGGAATTTTGTCAAAAATGATATTTTAAATTTTCTGTGGTAAAAGGTTTCAAATAAAGTAAAATTTCTACACAAGGTTTTTTTTCAAATGTATTGTGCGACTTGATTTTGATTAAAAAAAATCCAATAAATTTATATTTATTGGTTTGGGTAATAGGCAGAGTGTCTCCTTACCTCTCTGACGCGTTATCCTGGTATTCTTTGGCTGCCTCGTCTTTGAAGTCCCAGGCTGAGGTTCTGGGTCAGCCAGTAGTTCTGCTGCAAAACATTAACAACTTAAGGAGGACCACAGGCTTAAACCCCTCTAGTGACCAGGCCTTTTTATACAATTCAGCACTGAACAGCTTTAACGGTTTATTGCTCGATCAATCAACTTACAACCCAAACAAATGTTACCTCTTTTTCTTGTCACTAATACAGCTTTCTTTTGGTGCTATTTGATTGCTGCTGCAATTGTTCGTTTTATTCAAATTCATCAAAAAAAGACAGGAATTTTGTCAAAAATGATATTTTAAATTTTCTGTGGTAAAAGGTTTCAAATAAAGTAAAATTTCTACACAAGGTTTTTTTTCAAATTTATTGTGCGACTTGATTTTGATTAAAAAAAATCCAATAAATTTATATTTATTGGTTTGGGTAATAGGCAGAGTGTCTCCTTACCTCTCTGACGCGTTATCCTGGTATTCTTTGGCTGCCTCGTCTTTGAAGTCCCAGGCTGAGGTTCTGGGTCAGCCAGTGGTTCTGCTGCAAAACATTAACAACTTAAGGAGGACCACAGGCTTAAACCCCTCTAGTGACCAGGCCTTTTTATACAATTCAGCACTGAACAGCTTTAACGGTTTATTGCTCGATCAATCAACTTACAACCCAAACAAATGTTACCTCTTTTTCTTGTCACTAATACAGCTTTCTTTTGGTGCTATTTGATTGCTGCTGCAATTGTTAGTTTTATTCAAATTCATCAAAAAAAGACAGGAAATTTGTCAAAAATGATATTTTAAATTTTCTGTGGTAAAAGGTTTCAAATAAAGTAAAATTTCTACACAAGGTTTTTTTTCAAATGTATTGTGCGACTTGATTTTGATTAAAAAAAATCCAATAAATTTATATTTATTGGTTTGGGTAATAGGCAGAGTGTCTCTTTACCTCTCTGACGCGTTATCCTGGTATTCTTTGGCTGCCTCGTCTTTGAAGTCCCAGGCTGAGGTTCTGGGTCAGCCAGTAGTTCTGCTGCAAAACATTAACAACTTAAGGAGGACCACAGGCTTAAACCCCTCTAGTGACCAGGCCTTTTTATACAATTCAGCACTGAACAGCTTTAACGGTTTATTGCTCGATCAATCAACTTACAACCCAAACAAATTTTACCTCTTTTTCTTGTCACTAATACAGCTTTCTTTTGGTGCTATTTGATTGCTGCTGCAATTGTTAGTTTTATTCAAATTCATCAAAAAAAGACAGGAATTTTGTCAAAAATGATATTTTAAATTGTCTGTGGTAAAAGGTTTCAAATAAAGTAAAATTTCTACACAAGGTTTTTTTTCAAATTTATTGTGCGACTTGATTTTGATTAAAAAAAATCCAATAAATTTATATTTATTGGTTTGGGTAATAGGCAGAGTGTCTCCTTACCTCTCTGACGCGTTATCCTGGTATTCTTTGGCTGCCTCGTCTTTGAAGTCCCAGGCTGAGGTTCTGGGTCAGCCAGTAGTTCTGCTGCAAAACATTAACAACTTAAGGACCACAGGCTTAAACCCCTCTAGTGACCAGGCCTTTTTATACAATTCAGCACTGAACAGCTTTAACGGTTTATTGCTCGATCAATCAACTTACAACCCAAACAAATTTTACCTCTTTTTCTTGTCACTAATACAGCTTTCTTTTGGTGCTATTTGATTGCTGCTGCAATTGTTAGTTTTATTCAAATTCATCAAAAAAAGACAGGAATTTTGTCAAAAATGATATTTTAAATTTTCTGTGGTAAAAGGTTTCAAATAAAGTAAAATTTCTACACAAGGTTTTTTTTCAAATTTATTGTGCGACTTGATTTTGATTAAAAAAAATCCAATAAATTTATATTTATTGGTTTGGGTAATAGGCAGAGTGTCTCCTTACCTCTCTGACGCGTTATCCTGGTATTCTTTGGCTGCCTTGTCTTTGAAGTCCCAGGCTGAGGTTCTGGGTCAGCCAGTAGTTCTGCTGCAAAACATTAACAACTTGAGGACCACAGGCTTAAACCCCTCTAGTGACCAGGCCTTTTTATACAATTCAGCACTGAACAGCTTTAACGGTTTATTGCTCGATCAATCAACTTACAACCCAAACAAATTTTACCTCTTTTTCTTGTCACTAATACAGCTTTCTTTTGGTGCTATTTGATTGCTGCTGCAATTGTTAGTTTTATTCAAATTCATCAAAAAAAGACAGGAATTTTGTCAAAAATGATATTTTAAATTTTCTGTGGTAAAAGGTTTCAAATAAAGTAAAATTTCTACACAAGGTTTTTTTTCAAATTTATTGTGCGACTTGATTTTGATTAAAAAAAATCCAATAAATTTATATTTATTGGTTTGGGTAATAGGCAGAGTGTCTCCTTACCTCTCTGACGCGTTATCCTGGTATTCTTTGGCTGCCTCGTCTTTGAAGTCCCAGGCTGAGGTTCTGGGTCAGCCAGTAGTTCTGCTGCAAAACATTAACAACTTAAGGAGGACCACAGGCTTAAACCCCTCTAGTGACCAGGCCTTTTTATACAATTCAGCACTGAACAGCTTTAACGGTTTATTGCTCGATCAATCAACTTACAACCCAAACAAATTTTACCTCTTTTTCTTGTCACTAATACAGCTTTCTTTTGGTGCTATTTGATTGCTGCTGCAATTGTTAGTTTTATTCAAATTCATCAAAAAAAGACAGGAATTTTGTCAAAAATGATATTTTAAATTTTCTGTGGTAAAAGGTTTCAAATAAAGTAAAATTTCTACACAAGGTTTTTTTTCAAATGTATTGTGCGACTTGATTTTGATTAAAAAAGTCCAATAAATTTATATTTATTGGTTTGGGTAATAGGCAGAGTGTCTCCTTACCTCTCTGACGCGTTATCCTGGTATTCTTTGGCTGCCTCGTCTTTGAAGTCCCAGGCTGAGGTTCTGGGTCAGCCAGTAGTTCTGCTGCAAAACATTAACAACTTAAGGAGGACCACAGGCTTAAACCCCTCTAGTGACCAGGCCTTTTTATACAATTCAGCACTGAACAGCTTTAACGGTTTATTGCTCGATCAATCAACTTACAACCCAAACAAATTTTACCTCTTTTTCTTGTCACTAATACAGCTTTCTTTTGGTGCTATTTGATTGCTGCTGCAATTGTTAGTTTTATTCAAATTCATCAAAAAAAGACAGGAATTTTGTCAAAAATGATATTTTACATTTTCTGTGGTAAAAGGTTTCAAATAAAGTAAAATTTCTACACAAGATTTTTTTTCAAATTTATTGTGCGACTTGATTTTGATTAAAAAAAATCCAATAAATTTATATTTATTGGTTTGGGTAATAGGCAGAGTGTCTCCTTACCTCTCTGACGCGTTATCCTGGTATTCTTTGGCTGCCTCGTCTTTGAAGTCCCAGGCTGAGGTTCTGGGTCAGCCAGTAGTTCTGCTGCAAAACATTAACAACTTAAGGAGGACCACAGGCTTAAACCCCTCTAGTGACCAGGCCTTTTTATACAATTCAGCACTGAACAGCTTTAACGGTTTATTGCTCGATCAATCAACTTACAACCCAAACAAATTATACCTCTTTTTCTTGTCACTAATACAGCTTTCTTTTGGTGCTATTTGATTGCTGCTGCAATTGTTAGTTTTATTCAAATTCATCAAAAAAAGACAGGAATTTTGTCAAAAATTATATTTTAAATTTTCTGTGGTAAAAGGTTTCAAATAAAGTAAAATTTCTACACAAGGTTTTTTTTCAAATTTATTGTGCGACTTGATTTTGATTAAAAAAATCCAATAAATTTATATTTATTGGTTTGGGTAATAGGCAGAGTGTCTCCTTACCTCTCTGACGCGTTATCCTGGTATTCTTTGGCTGCCTCGTCTTTGAAGTCCCAGGCTGAGGTTCTGGGTCAGCCAGTAGTTCTGCTGCAAAACATTAACAACTTAAGGACCACAGGCTTAAACCCCTCTAGTGACCAGGCCTTTTTATACAATTCAGCACTGAACAGCTTTAACGGTTTATTGCTCGATCAATCAACTTACAACCCAAACAAATGTTACCTCTTTTTCTTGTCACTAATACAGCTTTCTTTTGGTGCTATTTGATTGCTGCTGCAATTGTTAGTTTTATTCAAATTCATCAAAAAAAGACAGGAATTTTGTCAAAAATGATATTTTAAATTTTCTGTGGTAAAAGGTTTCAAATAAAGTAAAATTTCTACACAAGGTTTTTTTTCAAATGTATTGTGCGACTTGATTTTGATAAAAAAAAATCCAATAAATTTATATTTATTGGTTTGGGTAATAGGCAGAGTGTCTCCTTACCTCTCTGACGCGTTATCCTGGTATTCTTTGGCTGCCTCGTCTTTGAAGTCCCAGGCTGAGGTTCTGGGTCAGCCAGTAGTTCTGCTGCAAAACATTAACAACTTAAGGAGGACCACAGGCTTAAACCCCTCTAGTGACCAGGCCTTTTTATACAATTCAGCACTGAACAGCTTTAACGGTTTATTGCTCGATCAATCAACTTACAACCCAAACAAATGTTACTTCTTTTTCTTGTCACTAATACAGCTTTCTTTTGGTGCTATTTGATTGCTGCTGCAATTGTTAGTTTTATTCAAATTCATCAAAAAAAGACAGGAATTTTGTCAAAAATGATATTTTAAATTTTCTGTGGTAAAAGGTTTCAAATAAAGTAAAATTTCTACACAAGGTTTATTTTCAAATTTATTGTGCGACTTGATTTTGATTAAAAAAAATCCAATAAATTTATATTTATTGGTTTGGGTAATAGGCAGAGTGTCTCCTTACCTCTCTGACGCGTTATCCTGGTATTCTTTGGCTGCCTCGTCTTTGAAGTCCCAGGCTGAGGTTCTGGGTCAGCCAGTAGTTCTGCTGCAAAACATTAACAACTTGAGGACCACAGGCTTAAACCCCTCTAGTGACCAGGCCTTTTTATACAATTCAGCACTGAACAGCTTTAACGGTTTATTGCTCGATCAATCAACTTACAACCCAAACAAATGTTACCTCTTTTTCTTGTCACTAATACAGCTTTCTTTTGGTGCTATTTGATTGCTGCTGCAATTGTTAGTTTTATTCAAATTCATCAAAAAAAGACAGGAAATTTGTCAAAAATGATATTTTAAATTTTCTGTGGTAAAAGGTTTCAAATAAAGTAAAATTTCTACACAAGGTTTTTTTTCAAATGTATTGTGCGACTTGATTTTGATTAAAAAAAATCCAATAAATTTATATTTATTGGTTTGGGTAATAGGCAGAGTGTCTCTTTACCTCTCTGACGCGTTATCCTGGTATTCTTTGGCTGCCTCGTCTTTGAAGTCCCAGGCTGAGGTTCTGGGTCAGCCAGTAGTTCTGCTGCAAAACATTAACAACTTAAGGACCACAGGCTTAAACCCCTCTAGTGACCAGGCCTTTTTATACAATTCAGCACTGAACAGCTTTAACGGTTTATTGCTCGATCAATCAACTTACAACCCAAACAAAGTTTACCTCTTTTTCTTGTCACTAATACAGCTTTCTTTTGGTGCTATTTGATTGCTGCTGCAATTGTTAGTTTTATTCAAATTCATCAAAAAAAGACAGGAATTTTGTCAAAAATGATATTTTAAATTTTCTGTGGTAAAAGGTTTCAAATAAAGTAAAATTTCTACACAAGGTTTTTTTTCAAATTTATTGTGCGACTTGATTTTGATTAAAAAAAATCCAATAAATTTATATTTATTGGTTTGGGTAATAGGCAGAGTGTCTCCTTACCTCTCTGACGCGTTATCCTGGTATTCTTTGGCTGCCTCGTCTTTGAAGTCCCAGGCTGAGGTTCTGGGTCAGCCAGTGGTTCTGCTGCAAAACATTAACAACTTAAGGACCACAGGCTTAAACCCCTCTAGTGACCAGGCCTTTTTATACAATTCAGCACTGAACAGCTTTAACGGTTTATTGCTCGATCAATCAACTTACAACCCAAACAAATGTTACCTCTTTTTCTTGTCACTAATACAGCTTTCTTTTGGTGCTATTTGATTGCTGCTGCAATTGTTAGTTTTATTCAAATTCATCAAAAAAAGACAGGAATTTTGTCAAAAATATTTTAAATTTTCTGTGGTAAAAGGTTTCAAATAAAGTAAAATTTCTACACAAGGTTTATTTTCAAATTTATTGTGCGACTTGATTTTGATTAAAAAAAATCCAATAAATTTATATTTATTGGTTTGGGTAATAGGCAGAGTGTCTCCTTACCTCTCTGACGCGTTATCCTGGTATTCTTTGGCTGCCTCGTCTTTGAAGTCCCAGGCTGAGGTTCTGGGTCAGCCAGTAGTTCTGCTGCAAAACATTAACAACTTAAGGAGGACCACAGGCTTAAACCCCTCTAGTGACCAGGCCTTTTTATACAATTCAGCACTGAACAGCTTTAACGGTTTATTGCTCGATCAATCAACTTACAACCCAAACAAATGTTACCTCTTTTTCTTGTCACTAATACAGCTTTCTTTTGGTGCTATTTGATTGCTGCTGCAATTGTTAGTTTTATTCAAATTCATCAAAAAAGACAGGAATTTTGTCAAAAATGATATTTTAAATTTTCTGTGGTAAAAGGTTTCAAATAAAGTAAAATTTCTACACAAGGTTTTTTTTCAAATGTATTGTGCGACTTGATTTTGATTAAAAAAAATCCAATAAATTTATATTTATTGGTTTGGGTAATAGGCAGAGTGTCTCCTTACCTCTCTGACGCGTTATCCTGGTATTCTTTGGCTGCCTCGTCTTTGAAGTCCCAGGCTGAGGTTCTGGGTCAGCCAGTAGTTCTGCTGCAAAGCATTAACAACTTAAGGACCACAGGCTTAAACCCCTCTAGTGACCAGGCCTTTTTATACAATTCAGCACTGAACAGCTTTAACGGTTTATTGCTCGATCAATCAACTTACAACCCAAACAAATTTTACCTCTTTTTCTTGTCACTAATACAGCTTTCTTTTGGTGCTATTTGATTGCTGCTGCAATTGTTAGTTTTATTCAAATTCATCAAAAAAAGACAGGAATTTTGTCAAAAATGATATTTTAAATTTTCTGTGGTAAAAGGTTTCAAATAAAGTAAAATTTCTACACAAGGTTTTTTTTCAAATTTATTGTGCGACTTGATTTTGATTAAAAAAAATCCAATAAATTTATATTTATTGGTTTGGGTAATAGGCAGAGTGTCTCCTTACCTCTCTGACGCGTTATCCTGGTATTCTTTGGCTGCCTCGTCTTTGAAGTCCCAGGCTGAGGTTCTGGGTCAGCCAGTGGTTCTGCTGCAAAACATTAACAACTTAAGGACCACAGGCTTAAACCCTTCTAGTGACCAGGCCTTTTTATATAATTCAGCACTGAACAGCTTTAACAACCGTTAAAGCTGTTCAGTGCTGAATTGTATAAAAAGGCCTTATTGCTCGATCAATCAACTTACAACCCAAACAAATTTTACCTCTTTTTCTTGTCACTAATACAGCTTTCTTTTGGTGCTATTTGATTGCTGCTGCAATTGTTAGTTTTATTCAAATTCATCAAAAAAAGACAGGAAATTTGTCAAAAATGATATTTTAAATTTTCTGTGGTAAAAGGTTTCAAATAAAGTAAAATTTCTACACAAGGTTTTTTTTCAAATGTATTGTGCGACTTGATTTTGATTAAAAAAAATCCAATAAATTTATATTTATTGGTTTGGGTAATAGGCAGAGTGTCTCCTTACCTCTCTGACGCGTTATCCTGGTATTCTTTGGCTGCCTCGTCTTTGAAGTCCCAGGCTGAGGTTCTGGGTCAGCCAGTAGTTCTGCTGCAAAACATTAACAACTTGAGGACCACAGGCTTAAACCCCTCTAGTGACCAGGCCTTTTTATACAATTCAGCACTGAACAGCTTTAACGGTTTATTGCTCGATCAATCAACTTACAACCCAAACAAATTTTACCTCTTTTTCTTGTCACTAATACAGCTTTCTTTTGGTGCTATTTGATTGCTGCTGCAATTGTTAGTTTTATTCAAATTCATCAAAAAAAGACAGGAATTTTGTCAAAAATGATATTTTAAATTTTCTGTGGTAAAAGGTTTCAAATAAAGTAAAATTTCTACACAAGGTTTTTTTTCAAATTTATTGTGCGACTTGATTTTGATTAAAAAAAATCCAATAAATTTATATTTATTGGTTTGGGTAATAGGCAGAGTGTCTCCTTACCTCTCTGACGCGTTATCCTGGTATTCTTTGGCTGCCTCGTCTTTGAAGTCCCAGGCTGAGGTTCTGGGTCAGCCAGTAGTTCTGCTGCAAAACATTAACAACTTAAGGAGGACCACAGGCTTAAACCCCTCTAGTGACCAGGCCTTTTTATACAATTCAGCACTGAACAGCTTTAACGGTTTATTGCTCGATCAATCAACTTACAACCCAAACAAATTTTACCTCTTTTTCTTGTCACTAATACAGCTTTCTTTTGGTGCTATTTGATTGCTGCTGCAATTGTTAGTTTTATTCAAATTCATCAAAAAAAGACAGGAATTTTGTCAAAAATGATATTTTAAATTTTCTGTGTTAAAAGGTTTCAAATAAAGTAAAATTTCTACACAAGGTTTTTTTTCAAATTTATTGTGCGACTTGATTTTGATTAAAAAAAATCCAATAAATTTATATTTATTGGTTTGGGTAATAGGCAGAGTGTCTCCTTACCTCTCTGACGCGTTATCCTGGTATTCTTTGGCTGCCTCGTCTTTGAAGTCCCAGGCTGAGGTTCTGGGTCAGCCAGTAGTTCTGCTGCAAAACATTAACAACTTAAGGACCACAGGCTTAAACCCCTCTAGTGACCAGGCCTTTTTATACAATTCAGCACTGAACAGCTTTAACGGTTTATTGCTCGATCAATCAACTTACAACCCAAACAAATTTTACCTCTTTTTCTTGTCACTAATACAGCTTTCTTTTGGTGCTATTTGATTGCTGCTGCAATTGTTAGTTTTATTCAAATTCATCAAAAAAAGACAGGAATTTTGTCAAAAATGATATTTTAAATTTTCTGTGGTAAAAGGTTTCAAATAAAGTAAAATTTCTACACAAGGTTTTTTTTCAAATGTATTGTGCGACTTGATTTTGATTAAAAAAAGTCCAATAAATTTATATTTATTGGTTTGGGTAATAGGCAGAGTGTCTCCTTACCTCTCTGACGCGTTATCCTGGTATTCTTTGGCTGCCTCGTCTTTGAAGTCCCAGGCTGAGGTTCTGGGTCAGCCAGTAGTTCTGCTGCAAAACATTAACAACTTAAGGAGGACCACAGGCTTAAACCCCTCTAGTGACCAGGCCTTTTTATACAATTCAGCACTGAACAGCTTTAACAGTTTATTGCTCGATCAATCAACTTACAACCCAAACAAATGTTACCTCTTTTTCTTGTCACTAATACAGCTTTCTTTTGGTGCTATTTGATTGCTGCTGCAATTGTTAGTTTTATTCAAATTCATCAAAAAAGACAGGAATTTTGTCAAAAATGATATTTTAAATTTTCTGTGGTAAAAGGTTTCAAATAAAGTAAAATTTCTACACAAGGTTTTTTTTCAAATGTATTGTGCGACTTGATTTTGATTAAAAAAAATCCAATAAATTTATATTTATTGGTTTGGGTAATAGGCAGAGTGTCTCCTTACCTCTCTGACGCGTTATCCTGGTATTCTTTGGCTGCCTCGTCTTTGAAGTCCCAGGCTGAGGTTCTGGGTCAGCCAGTAGTTCTGCTGCAAAACATTAACAACTTAAGGACCACAGGCTTAAACCCCTCTAGTGACCAGGCCTTTTTATACAATTCAGCACTGAACAGCTTTAACGGTTTATTGCTCGATCAATCAACTTACAACCCAAACAAATGTTACCTCTTTTTCTTGTCACTAATACAGCTTTCTTTTGGTGCTATTTGATTGCTGCTGCAATTGTTCGTTTTATTCAAATTCATCAAAAAAAGACAGGAATTTTGTCAAAAATGATATTTTAAATTTTCTGTGGTAAAAGGTTTCAAATAAAATAAAATTTCTACACAAGGTTTTTTTTCAAATTTATTGTGCGACTTGATTTTGATTAAAAAAAATCCAATAAATTTATATTTATTGGTTTGGGTAATAGGCAGAGTGTCTCCTTACCTCTCTGACGCGTTATCCTGGTATTCTTTGGCTGCCTCGTCTTTGAAGTCCCAGGCTGAGGTTCTGGGTCAGCCAGTGGTTCTGCTGCAAAACATTAACAACTTAAGGACCACAGGCTTAAACCCCTCTAGTGACCAGGCCTTTTTATACAATTCAGCACTGAACAGCTTTAACGGTTTATTGCTCGATCAATCAACTTACAACCCAAACAAATGTTACCTCTTTTTCTTGTCACTAATACAGCTTTCTTTTGGTGCTATTTGATTGCTGCTGCAATTGTTAGTTTTATTCAAATTCATCAAAAAAGACAGGAATTTTGTCAAAAATGATATTTTAAATTTTCTGTGGTAAAAGGTTTCAAATAAAGTAAAATTTCTACACAAGGTTTTTTTTCAAATTTATTGTGCGACTTGATTTTGATTAAAAAAAATCCAATAAATTTATATTTATTGGTTTGGGTAATAGGCAGAGTGTCTCCTTACCTCTCTGACGCGTTATCCTGGTATTCTTTGGCTGCCTCGTCTTTGAAGTCCCAGGCTGAGGTTCTGGGTCAGCCAGTAGTTCTGCTGCAAAACATTAACAACTTAAGGAGGACCACAGGCTTAAACCCCTCTAGTGACCAGGCCTTTTTATACAATTCAGCACTGAACAGCTTTAACGGTTTATTGCTCGATCAATCAACTTACAACCCAAACAAATTTTACCTCTTTTTCTTGTCACTAATACAGCTTTCTTTTGGTGCTATTTGATTGCTGCTGCAATTGTTAGTTTTATTCAAATTCATCAAAAAAAGACAGGAATTTTGTCAAAAATGATATTTTAAATTTTCTGTGGTAAAAGGTTTCAAATAAAGTAAAATTTCTACACAAGGTTTTTTTTCAAATGTATTGTGCGACTTGATTTTGATTAAAAAAAATCCAATAAATTTATATTTATTGGTTTGGGTAATAGGCAGAGTGTCTCCTTACCTCTCTGACGCGTTATCCTGGTATTCTTTGGCTGCCTCGTCTTTGAAGTCCCAGGCTGAGGTTCTGGGTCAGCCAGTGGTTCTGCTGCAAAACATTAACAACTTAAGGACCACAGGCTTAAACCCCTCTAGTGACCAGGCCTTTTTATACAATTCAGCACTGAACAGCTTTAACGGTTTATTGCTCGATCAATCAACTTACAACCCAAACAAATGTTACCTCTTTTTCTTGTCACTAATACAGCTTTCTTTTGGTGCTATTTGATTGCTGCTGCAATTGTTAGTTTTATTCAAATTCATCAAAAAAAGACAGGAATTTTGTCAAAAATATTTTAAATTTTCTGTGGTAAAAGGTTTCAAATAAAGTAAAATTTCTACACAAGGTTTTTTTTCAAATTTATTGTGCGACTTGATTTTGATTAAAAAAAATCCAATAAATTTATATTTATTGGTTTGGGTAATAGGCAGAGTGTCTCCTTACCTCTCTGACGCGTTATCCTGGTATTCTTAGGCTGCCTCGTCTTTGAAGTCCCAGGCTGAGGTTCTGGGTCAGCCAGTAGTTCTGCTGCAAAACATTAACAACTTAAGGACCACAGGCTTAAACCCCTCTAGTGACCAGGCCTTTTTATACAATTCAGCACTGAACAGCTTTAACGGTTTATTGCTCGATCAATCAACTTACAACCCAAACAAATTTTACCTCTTTTTCTTGTCACTAATACAGCTTTCTTTTGGTGCTATTTGATTGCTGCTGCAATTGTTAGTTTTATTCAAATTCATCAAAAAAAGACAGGAATTTTGTCAAAAATGATATTTTAAATTTTCTGTGGTAAAAGGTTTCAAATAAAGTAAAATTTCTACATAAGGTTTTTTTTTCAAATTTATTGTGCGACTTGATTTTGATTAAAAAAAATCCAATAAATTTATATTTATTGGTTTGGGTAATAGGCAGAGTGTCTCCTTACCTCTCTGACGCGTTATCCTGGTATTCTTTGGCTGCCTCGTCTTTGAAGTCCCAGGCTGAGGTTCTGGGTCAGCCAGTAGTTCTGCTGCAAAACATTAACAACTTAAGGAGGACCACAGGCTTAAACCCTTCTAGTGACCAGGCCTTTTTATACAATTCAGCACTGAACAGCTTTAACGGTTTATTGCTCGATCAATCAACTTACAACCCAAACAAATTTTACCTCTTTTTCTTGTCACTAATACAGCTTTCTTTTGGTGCTATTTGATTGCTGCTGCAATTGTTAGTTTTATTCAAATTCATCAAAAAAAGACAGGAATTTTGTCAAAAATGATATTTTAAATTTTCTGTGGTAAAAGGTTTCAAATAAAGTAAAATTTCTACACAAGGTTTTTTTTTCAAATTTATTGTGCGACTTGATTTTAATTTAAAAAAATCCAATAAATTTATATTTATTGGTTTGGGTAATAGGCAGAGTGTCTCCTTACCTCTCTGACGCGTTATCCTGGTATTCTTTGGCTGCCTCGTCTTTGAAGTCCCAGGCTGAGGTTCTGGGTCAGCCAGTAGTTCTGCTGCAAAACATTAACAACTTAAGGACCACAGGCTTAAACCCCTCTAGTGACCAGGCCTTTTTATACAATTCAGCACTGAACAGCTTTAACGGTTTATTGCTCGATCAATCAACTTACAACCCAAACAAATGTTACCTCTTTTTCTTGTCACTAATACAGCTTTCTTTTGGTGCTATTTGATTGCTGCTGCAATTGTTAGTTTTATTCAAATTCATCAAAAAAAGACAGGAATTTTGTCAAAAATATTTTAAATTTTCTGTGGTAAAAGGTTTCAAATAAAGTAAAATTTCTACACAAGGTTTTTTTTCAAATTTATTGTGCGACTTGATTTTGATTAAAAAAAATCCAATAAATTTATATTTATTGGTTTGGGTAATAGGCAGAGTGTCTCCTTACCTCTCTGACGCGTTATCCTGGTATTCTTAGGCTGCCTCGTCTTTGAAGTCCCAGGCTGAGGTTCTGGGTCAGCCAGTAGTTCTGCTGCAAAACATTAACAACTTAAGGAGGACCACAGGCTTAAACCCCTCTAGTGACCAGGCCTTTTTATACAATTCAGCACTGAACAGCTTTAACGGTTTATTGCTCGATCAATCAACTTACAACCCAAACAAATTTTACCTCTTTTTCTTGTCACTAATACAGCTTTCTTTTGGTGCTATTTGATTGCTGCTGCAATTGTTAGTTTTATTCAAATTCATCAAAAAAAGACAGGAATTTTGTCAAAAATGATATTTTAAATTTTCTGTGGTAAAAGGTTTCAAATAAAGTAAAATTTCTACACAAGGTTTTTTTTCAAATTTATTGTGCGACTTGATTTTGATTAAAAAAAATCCAATAAATTTATATTTATTGGTTTGGGTAATAGGCAGAGTGTCTCCTTACCTCTCTGACGCGTTATCCTGGTATTCTTTGGCTGCCTCGTCTTTGAAGTCCCAGGCTGAGGTTCTGGGTCAGCCAGTAGTTCTGCTGCAAAACATTAACAACTTAAGGAGGACCACAGGCTTAAACCCCTCTAGTGACCAGGCCTTTTTATACAATTCAGCACTGAACAGCTTTAACGGTTTATTGCTCGATCAATCAACTTACAACCCAAACAAATTTTACCTCTTTTTCTTGTCACTAATACAGCTTTCTTTTGGTGCTATTTGATTGCTGCTGCAATTGTTAGTTTTATTCAAATTCATCAAAAAAAGACAGGAATTTTGTCAAAAATGATATTTTAAATTTTCTGTGGTAAAAGGTTTCAAATAAAGTAAAATTTCTACACAAGGTTTTTTTTCAAATGTATTGTGCGACTTGATTTTGATTAAAAAAAGTCCAATAAATTTATATTTATTGGTTTGGGTAATAGGCAGAGTGTCTCCTTACCTCTCTGACGCGTTATCCTGGTATTCTTTGGCTGCCTCGTCTTTGAAGTCCCAGGCTGAGGTTCTGGGTCAGCCAGTAGTTCTGCTGCAAAACATTAACAACTTAAGGAGGACCACAGGCTTAAACCCCTCTAGTGACCAGGCCTTTTTATACAATTCAGCACTGAACAGCTTTAACATTTTATTGCTCGATCAATCAACTTACAACCCAAACAAATGTTACCTCTTTTTCTTGTCACTAATACAGCTTTCTTTTGGTGCTATTTGATTGCTGCTGCAATTGTTAGTTTTATTCAAATTCATCAAAAAAGACAGGAATTTTGTCAAAAATGATATTTTAAATTTTCTGTGGTAAAAGGTTTCAAATAAAGTAAAATTTCTACACAAGGTTTATTTTCAAATTTATTGTGCGACTTGATTTTGATTAAAAAAAATCCAATAAATTTATATTGGTTTGGGTAATAGGCAGAGTGTCTCCTTACCTCTCTGACGCGTTATCCTGGTATTCTTTGGCTGCCTCGTCTTTGAAGTCCCAGGCTGAGGTTCTGGGTCAGCCAGTAGTTCTGCTGCAAAACATTAACAACTTAAGGACCACAGGCTTAAACCCCTCTAGTGACCAGGCCTTTTTATACAATTCAGCACTGAACAGCTTTAACGGTTTATTGCTCGATCAATCAACTTACAACCCAAACAAATTTTACCTCTTTTTCTTGTCACTAATACAGCTTTCTTTTGGTGCTATTTGATTGCTGCTGCAATTGTTAGTTTTATTCAAATTCATCAAAAAAAGACAGGAATTTTGTCAAAAATGATATTTTAAATTTTCTGTGGTAAAAGGTTTCAAATAAAGTAAAATTTCTACACAAGGTTTTTTTTCAAATGTATTGTGCGACTTGATTTTGATTAAAAAAAGTCCAATAAATTTATATTTATTGGTTTGGGTAATAGGCAGAGTGTCTCCTTACCTCTCTGACGCGTTATCCTGGTATTCTTTGGCTGCCTCGTCTTTGAAGTCCCAGGCTGAGGTTCTGGGTCAGCCAGTAGTTCTGCTGCAAAACATTAACAACTTAAGGAGGACCACAGGCTTAAACCCCTCTAGTGACCAGGCCTTTTTATACAATTCAGCACTGAACAGCTTTAACGGTTTATTGCTCGATCAATCAACTTACAACCCAAACAAATTTTACCTCTTTTTCTTGTCACTAATACAGCTTTCTTTTGGTGCTATTTGATTGCTGCTGCAATTGTTAGTTTTATTCAAATTCATCAAAAAAAGACAGGAATTTTGTCAAAAATGATATTTTAAATTTTCTGTGGTAAAAGGTTTCAAATAAAGTAAAATTTCTACACAAGGTTTTTTTCAAATTTATTGTGCGACTTGATTTTGATAAAAAAAAATCCAATAAATTTATATTTATTGGTTTGGGTAATAGGCAGAGTGTCTCCTTACCTCTCTGACGCGTTATCCTGGTATTCTTTGGCTGCCTCGTCTTTGAAGTCCCAGGCTGAGGTTCTGGGTCAGCCAGTAGTTCTGCTGCAAATCATTAACAACTTAAGGACCACAGGCTTAAACCCCTCTAGTGACCAGGCCTTTTTATACAATTCAGCACTGAACAGCTTTAACGGTTTATTGCTCGATCAATCAACTTACAACCCAAACAAATTTTACCTCTTTTTCTTGTCACTAATACAGCTTTCTTTTGGTGCTATTTGATTGCTGCTGCAATTGTTAGTTTTATTCAAATTCATCAAAAAAGACAGGAATTTTGTCAAAAATGATATTTTAAATTTTCTGTGGTAAAAGGTTTCAAATAAAGTAAAATTTCTACACAAGGTTTTTTTTCAAATGTATTGTGCGACTTGATTTTGATTAAAAAAAATCCAATAAATTTATATTTATTGGTTTGGGTAATAGGCAGAGTGTCTCCTTACCTCTCTGACGCGTTATCCTGGTATTCTTTGGCTGCCTCGTCTTTGAAGTCCCAGGCTGAGGTTCTGGGTCAGCCAGTAGTTCTGCTGCAAAACATTAACAACTTAAGGAGGACCACAGGCTTAAACCCCTCTAGTGACCAGGCCTTTTTATACAATTCAGCACTGAACAGCTTTAACGGTTTATTGCTCGATCAATCAACTTACAACCCAAACAAATTTTACCTCTTTTTCTTGTCACTAATACAGCTTTCTTTTGGTGCTATTTGATTGCTGCTGCAATTGTTAGTTTTATTCAAATTCATCAAAAAAAGACAGGAATTTTGTCAAAAATGATATTTTAAATTTTCTGTGGTAAAAGGTTTCAAATAAAGTAAAATTTCTACACAAGGTTTTTTTTCAAATTTATTGTGCGACTTGATTTTGATTAAAAAAAATCCAATAAATTTATATTTATTGGTTTGGGTAATAGGCAGAGTGTCTCCTTACCTCTCTGACGCGTTATCCTGGTATTCTTTGGCTGCCTCGTCTTTGAAGTCCCAGGCTGAGGTTCTGGGTCAGCCAGTAGTTCTGCTGCAAAACATTAACAACTTAAGGAGGACCACAGGCTTAAACCCTTCTAGTGACCAGGCCTTTTTATACAATTCAGCACTGAACAGCTTTAACGGTTTATTGCTCGATCAATCAACTTACAACCCAAACAAATTTTACCTCTTTTTCTTGTCACTAATACAGCTTTCTTTTGGTGCTATTTGATTGCTGCTGCAATTGTTAGTTTTATTCAAATTCATCAAAAAAAGACAGGAATTTTGTCAAAAATGATATTTTAAATTTTCTGTGGTAAAAGGTTTCAAATAAAGTAAAATTTCTACACAAGGTTTTTTTTCAAATTTATTGTGCGACTTGATTTTAATTTAAAAAAATCCAATAAATTTATATTTATTGGTTTGGGTAATAGGCAGAGTGTCTCCTTACCTCTCTGACGCGTTATCCTGGTATTCTTTGGCTGCCTCGTCTTTGAAGTCCCAGGCTGAGGTTCTGGGTCAGCCAGTAGTTCTGCTGCAAAACATTAACAACTTAAGGACCACAGGCTTAAACCCCTCTAGTGACCAGGCCTTTTTATACAATTCAGCACTGAACAGCTTTAACGGTTTATTGCTCGATCAATCAACTTACAACCCAAACAAATGTTACCTCTTTTTCTTGTCACTAATACAGCTTTCTTTTGGTGCTATTTGATTGCTGCTGCAATTGTTAGTTTTATTCAAATTCATCAAAAAAAGACAGGAATTTTGTCAAAAATGATATTTTAAATTGTCTGTGGTAAAAGGTTTCAAATAAAGTAAAATTTCTACACAAGGTTTTTTTTCAAATTTATTGTGCGACTTGATTTTGATTAAAAAAAATCCAATAAATTTATATTTATTGGTTTGGGTAATAGGCAGAGTGTCTCCTTACCTCTCTGACGCGTTATCCTGGTATTCTTTGGCTGCCTCGTCTTTGAAGTCCCAGGCTGAGGTTCTGGGTCAGCCAGTAGTTCTGCTGCAAAACATTAACAACTTAAGGACCACAGGCTTAAACCCCTCTAGTGACCAGGCCTTTTTATACAATTCAGCACTGAACAGCTTTAACGGTTTATTGCTCGATCAATCAACTTACAACCCAAACAAATTTTACCTCTTTTTCTTGTCACTAATACAGCTTTCTTTTGGTGCTATTTGATTGCTGCTGCAATTGTTAGTTTTATTCAAATTCATCAAAAAAAGACAGGAATTTTGTCAAAAATGATATTTTAAATTTTCTGTGGTAAAAGGTTTCAAATAAAGTAAAATTTCTACACAAGGTTTTTTTTCAAATTTATTGTGCGACTTGATTTTGATAAAAAAAAATCCAATAAATTTATATTTATTGGTTTGGGTAATAGGCAGAGTGTCTCCTTACCTCTCTGACGCGTTATCCTGGTATTCTTTGGCTGCCTCGTCTTTGAAGTCCCAGGCTGAGGTTCTGGGTCAGCCAGTAGTTCTGCTGCAAAACATTAACAACTTAAGGAGGACCACAGGCTTAAACCCCTCTAGTGACCAGGCCTTTTTATACAATTCAGCACTGAACAGCTTTAACGGTTTATTGCTCGATCAATCAACTTACAACCCAAACAAATGTTACCTCTTTTTCTTGTCACTAATACAGCTTTCTTTTGGTGCTATTTGATTGCTGCTGCAATTGTTAGTTTTATTCAAATTCATCAAAAAAGACAGGAATTTTGTCAAAAATGATATTTTAAATTTTCTGTGGTAAAAGGTTTCAAATAAAGTAAAATTTCTACACAAGGTTTTTTTTCAAATTTATTGTGCGACTTGATTTTGATTAAAAAAAATCCAATAAATTTATATTTATTGGTTTGGGTAATAGGCAGAGTGTCTCCTTACCTCTCTGACGCGTTATCCTGGTATTCTTTGGCTGCCTTGTCTTTGAAGTCCCAGGCTGAGGTTCTGGGTCAGCCAGTAGTTCTGCTGCAAAACATTAACAACTTGAGGACCACAGGCTTAAACCCCTCTAGTGACCAGGCCTTTTTATACAATTCAGCACTGAACAGCTTTAACGGTTTATTGCTCGATCAATCAACTTACAACCCAAACAAATTTTACCTCTTTTTCTTGTCACTAATACAGCTTTCTTTTGGTGCTATTTGATTGCTGCTGCAATTGTTAGTTTTATTCAAATTCATCAAAAAAGACAGGAATTTTGACAAAAATGATATTTTAAATTTTCTGTGGTAAAAGGTTTCAAATAAAGTAAAATTTCTACACAAGGTTTATTTTCAAATTTATTGTGCGACTTGATTTTGATAAAAAAAAATCCAATAAATTTATATTGGTTTGGGTAATAGGCAGAGTGTCTCCTTACCTCTCTGACGCGTTATCCTGGTATTCTTTGGCTGCCTCGTCTTTGAAGTCCCAGGCTGAGGTTCTGGGTCAGCCAGTAGTTCTGCTGCAAAACATTAACAACTTAAGGAGGACCACAGGCTTAAACCCCTCTAGTGACCAGGCCTTTTTATACAATTCAGCACTGAACAGCTTTAACGGTTTATTGCTCGATCAATCAACTTACAACCCAAACAAATTTTACCTCTTTTTCTTGTCACTAATACAGCTTTCTTTTGGTGCTATTTGATTGCTGCTGCAATTGTTAGTTTTATTCAAATTCATCAAAAAAAGACAGGAATTTTGTCAAAAATGATATTTTAAATTGTCTGTGGTAAAAGGTTTCAAATAAAGTAAAATTTCTACACAAGGTTTTTTTTTCAAATTTATTGTGCGACTTGATTTTGATTAAAAAAAATCCAATAAATTTATATTTATTGGTTTGGGTAATAGGCAGAGTGTCTCCTTACCTCTCTGACGCGTTATCCTGGTATTCTTTGGCTGCCTCGTCTTTGAAGTCCCAGGCTGAGGTTCTGGGTCAGCCAGTAGTTCTGCTGCAAAACATTAACAACTTAAGGACCACAGGCTTAAACCCCTCTAGTGACCAGGCCTTTTTATACAATTCAGCACTGAACAGCTTTAACGGTTTATTGCTCGATCAATCAACTTACAACCCAAACAAATTTTACCTCTTTTTCTTGTCACTAATACAGCTTTCTTTTGGTGCTATTTGATTGCTGCTGCAATTGTTAGTTTTATTCAAATTCATCAAAAAAAGACAGGAATTTTGTCAAAAATGATATTTTAAATTTTCTGTGGTAAAAGGTTTCAAATAAAGTAAAATTTCTACACAAGGTTTTTTTTCAAATTTATTGTGCGACTTGATTTTGATAAAAAAAAATCCAATAAATTTATATTTATTGGTTTGGGTAATAGGCAGAGTGTCTCCTTACCTCTCTGACGCGTTATCCTGGTATTCTTTGGCTGCCTCGTCTTTGAAGTCCCAGGCTGAGGTTCTGGGTCAGCCAGTAGTTCTGCTGCAAAACATTAACAACTTAAGGACCACAGGCTTAAACCCCTCTAGTGACCAGGCCTTTTTATACAATTCAGCACTGAACAGCTTTAACGGTTTATTGCTCGATCAATCAACTTACAACCCAAAGAAATTTTACCTCTTTTTCTTGTCACTAATACAGCTTTCTTTTGGTGCTATTTGATTGCTGCTGCAATTGTTAGTTTTATTCAAATTCATCAAAAAAAAGACAGGAATTTTGTCAAAAATGATATTTTAAATTTTCTGTGGTAAAAGGTTTCAAATAAAGTAAAATTTCTACACAAGGTTTTTTTTCAAATGTATTGTGCGACTTGATTTTGATTAAAAAAAATCCAATAAATTTATATTTATTGGTTTGGGTAATAGGCAGAGTGTCTCCTTACCTCTCTGACGCGTTATCCTGGTATTCTTTGGCTGCCTCGTCTTTGAAGTCCCAGGCTGAGGTTCTGGGTCAGCCAGTAGTTCTGCTGCAAAACATTAACAACTTAAGGAGGACCACAGGCTTAAACCCCTCTAGTGACCAGGCCTTTTTATACAATTCAGCACTGAACAGCTTTAACGGTTTATTGCTCGATCAATCAACTTACAACCCAAACAAATGTTACCTCTTTTTCTTGTCACTAATACAGCTTTCTTTTGGTGCTATTTGATTGCTGCTGCAATTGTTAGTTTTATTCAAATTCATCAAAAAAGACAGGAATTTTGTCAAAAATGATATTTTAAATTTTCTGTGGTAAAAGGTTTCAAATAAAGTAAAATTTCTACACAAGGTTTTTTTTCAAATTTATTGTGCGACTTGATTTTGATTAAAAAAAATCCAATAAATTTATATTTATTGGTTTGGGTAATAGGCAGAGTGTCTCCTTACCTCTCTGACGCGTTATCCTGGTATTCTTTGGCTGCCTTGTCTTTGAAGTCCCAGGCTGAGGTTCTGGGTCAGCCAGTAGTTCTGCTGCAAAACATTAACAACTTGAGGACCACAGGCTTAAACCCCTCTAGTGACCAGGCCTTTTTATACAATTCAGCACTGAACAGCTTTAACGGTTTATTGCTCGATCAATCAACTTACAACCCAAACAAATTTTACCTCTTTTTCTTGTCACTAATACAGCTTTCTTTTGGTGCTATTTGATTGCTGCTGCAATTGTTAGTTTTATTCAAATTCATCAAAAAAAGACAGGAATTTTGTCAAAAATGATATTTTAAATTTTCTGTGGTAAAAGGTTTCAAATAAAGTAAAATTTCTACACAAGGTTTTTTTTCAAATTTATTGTGCGACTTGATTTTGATTAAAAAAAATCCAATAAATTTATATTTATTGGTTTGGGTAATAGGCAGAGTGTCTCCTTACCTCTCTGACGCGTTATCCTGGTATTCTTTGGCTGCCTCGTCTTTGAAGTCCCAGGCTGAGGTTCTGGGTCAGCCAGTGGTTCTGCTGCAAAACATTAACAACTTAAGGACCACAGGCTTAAACCCCTCTAGTGACCAGGCCTTTTTATACAATTCAGCACTGAACAGCTTTAACGGTTTATTGCTCGATCAATCAACTTACAACCCAAACAAATTTTACCTCTTTTTCTTGTCACTAATACAGCTTTCTTTTGGTGCTATTTGATTGCTGCTGCAATTGTTAGTTTTATTCAAATTCATCAAAAAAAGACAGGAAATTTGTCAAAAATGATATTTTAAATTTTCTGTGGTAAAAGGTTTCAAATAAAGTAAAATTTCTACACAAGGTTTTTTTTCAAATGTATTGTGCGACTTGATTTTGATTAAAAAAAATCCAATAAATTTATATTTATTGGTTTGGGTAATAGGCAGAGTGTCTCCTTACCTCTCTGACGCGTTATCCTGGTATTCTTTAGCTGCCTCGTCTTTGAAGTCCCAGGCTGAGGTTCTGGGTCAGCCAGTAGTTCTGCTGCAAAACATTAACAACTTGAGGACCACAGGCTTAAACCCCTCTAGTGACCAGGCCTTTTTATACAATTCAGCACTGAACAGCTTTAACGGTTTATTGCTCGATCAATCAACTTACAACCCAAACAAATTTTACCTCTTTTTCTTGTCACTAATACAGCTTTCTTTTGGTGCTATTTGATTGCTGCTGCAATTGTTAGTTTTATTCAAATTCATCAAAAAAGACAGGAATTTTGTCAAAAATGATATTTTAAATTTTCTGTGGTAAAAGGTTTCAAATAAAGTAAAATTTCTACACAAGGTTTTTTTTCAAATGTATTGTGCGACTTGATTTTGATTAAAAAAAATCCAATAAATTTATATTTATTGGTTTGGGTAATAGGCAGAGTGTCTCCTTACCTCTCTGACGCGTTATCCTGGTATTCTTTAGCTGCCTCGTCTTTGAAGTCCCAGGCTGAGGTTCTGGGTCAGCCAGTAGTTCTGCTGCAAAACATTAACAACTTGAGGACCACAGGCTTAAACCCCTCTAGTGACCAGGCCTTTTTATACAATTCAGCACTGAACAGCTTTAACGGTTTATTGCTCGATCAATCAACTTACAACCCAAACAAATGTTACCTCTTTTTCTTGTCACTAATACAGCTTTCTTTTGGTGCTATTTGATTGCTGCTGCAATTGTTAGTTTTATTCAAATTCATCAAAAAAAGACAGGAATTTTGTCAAAAATGATATTTTAAATGTTCTGTGGTAAAAGGTTTCAAATAAAGTAAAATTTCTACACAAGGTTTTTTTTCAAATTTATTGTGCGACTTGATTTTGATTAAAAAAAATCCAATAAATTTATATTTATTGGTTTGGGTAATAGGCAGAGTGTCTCCTTACCTCTCTGACGCGTTATCCTGGTATTCTTTGGCTGCCTCGTCTTTGAAGTCCCAGGCTGAGGTTCTGGGTCAGCCAGTGGTTCTGCTGCAAAACATTAACAACTTAAGGACCACAGGCTTAAACCCCTCTAGTGACCAGGCCTTTTTATACAATTCAGCACTGAACAGCTTTAACGGTTTATTGCTCGATCAATCAACTTACAACCCAAACAAATTTTACCTCTTTTTCTTGTCACTAATACAGCTTTCTTTTGGTGCTATTTGATTGCTGCTGCAATTGTTAGTTTTATTCAAATTCATCAAAAAAAGACAGGAATTTTGTCAAAAATGATATTTTAAATTTTCTGTGGTAAAAGGTTTCAAATAAAGTAAAATTTCTACACAAGGTTTTTTTTCAAATTTATTGTGCGACTTGATTTTGATTAAAAAAAATCCAATAAATTTATATTTATTGGTTTGGGTAATAGGCAGAGTGTCTCCTTACCTCTCTGACGCGTTATCCTGGTATTCTTTGGCTGCCTTGTCTTTGAAGTCCCAGGCTGAGGTTCTGGGTCAGCCAGTAGTTCTGCTGCAAAACATTAACAACTTAAGGAGGACCACAGGCTTAAACCCCTCTAGTGACCAGGCCTTTTTATACAATTCAGCACTGAACAGCTTTAACGGTTTATTGCTCGATCAATCAACTTACAACCCAAACAAATTTTACCTCTTTTTCTTGTCACTAATACAGCTTTCTTTTGGTGCTATTTGATTGCTGCTGCAATTGTTAGTTTTATTCAAATTCATCAAAAAAAGACAGGAATTTTGTCAAAAATGATATTTTAAATTTTCTGTGGTAAAAGGTTTCAAATAAAGTAAAATTTCTACACAAGGTTTTTTTTCAAATTTATTGTGCGACTTGATTTTGATTAAAAAAAATCCAATAAATTTATATTTATTGGTTTGGGTAATAGGCAGAGTGTCTCCTTACCTCTCTGACGCGTTATCCTGGTATTCTTTGGCTGCCTTGTCTTTGAAGTCCCAGGCTGAGGTTCTGGGTCAGCCAGTAGTTCTGCTGCAAAACATTAACAACTTGAGGACCACAGGCTTAAACCCCTCTAGTGACCAGGCCTTTTTATACAATTCAGCACTGAACAGCTTTAACGGTTTATTGCTCGATCAATCAACTTACAACCCAAACAAATTTTACCTCTTTTTCTTGTCACTAATACAGCTTTCTTTTGGTGCTATTTGATTGCTGCTGCAATTGTTAGTTTTATTCAAATTCATCAAAAAAAGACAGGAATTTTGTCAAAAATGATATTTTAAATTTTCTGTGGTAAAAGGTTTCAAATAAAGTAAAATTTCTACACAAGGTTTTTTTCAAATTTATTGTGCGACTTGATTTTGATTAAAAAAAATCCAATAAATTTATATTTATTGGTTTGGGTAATAGGCAGAGTGTCTCCTTACCTCTCTGACGCGTTATCCTGGTATTCTTTGGCTGCCTCGTCTTTGAAGTCCCAGGCTGAGGTTCTGGGTCAGCCAGTAGTTCTGCTGCAAAACATTAACAACTTAAGGAGGACCACAGGCTTAAACCCTTCTAGTGACCAGGCCTTTTTATACAATTCAGCACTGAACAGCTTTAACGGTTTATTGCTCGATCAATCAACTTACAACCCAAACAAATTTTACCTCTTTTTCTTGTCACTAATACAGCTTTCTTTTGGTGCTATTTGATTGCTGCTGCAATTGTTAGTTTTATTCAAATTCATCAAAAAGACAGGAATTTTGTCAAAAATGATATTTTAAATTTTCTGTGGTAAAAGGTTTCAAATAAAGTAAAATTTCTACACAAGGTTTTTTTTTCAAATTTATTGTGCGACTTGATTTTGATTAAAAAAAAATCCAATAAATTTATATTTATTGGTTTGGGTAAAAGTTATAGCGTTTACAAACTATGGTACAAAAAAGTGAATTTGCACAGTTTGCAGCAGCTCTGACTTTTCTGAGCACCTGTCATGTTTTCTTGAGGTCCTAGAATGCCAGGATAGTATAAATACCCCCCCACCCCAAATTACCCCATTTTGGAAAGAAGGCACCAAGATATTTGCTGAGGGGCATGGTGAGTTCATAGAAGATTTTATTTTTTGTCTCAAATTAGCAGAAAATGACACTTCGTGACAAAAAAAAAAAAGTATTTCCATTACTGCTAAATTGTGAAATAAAAACAAAAATAAAATAAAATCTGCGACGGCCTCACCATGCCCCTCTGTGAATACCTTGAGGTTTCTACTTTCCAATATTGAGTTACTTGCAGGGTATTTCTACTGCCTTGGCATTTTTTTTTGGGGGGGGGCTAAATTGTGAGCACTCCTGTAAAGCCTAAAGGTGCTCATTGGACTTTGGGCCCCCTTGCGCAGCTAGGCAGTAAAAAAAAGTGTCACACGTGGTATCGCCATACTCAGAAGTAGTAGAATGTGTTTTGGGGTGTATTTTCACACATACCCATGCTGGGTGGGAGGGGAAAAAAAAACTTTCGATTTTTTTAAACTAAATTGTCTATTTACAGAGATATTTCTCCCACTCAGCATGGGTATGTGTAAAAATAAACCCCAAAACACATTATACTACTAAGTACAGCGATACCACGTGTGACACTTTTTTGCAGACTAGCTGTGCAAAGGGGCCCAAAGTCCAATGAGCAACTTCAGGATTTCACAGGTCATTTTTACTCATTTAGTTTCCAGACTACTCCTCACGGTTTAGGGTCCCTAAAATGCCAGGGAAGCATAGGAACCCCACAAGTGACCCCATTTTGGAAATAAGACACCTCAAGATATTCCTTTAGGGGTGTAGAGTTTATAGAAGATTTTGTTTTTGTCACAAGTTAGTGGAAAAATGACAAGGAGAAAAAACAAAAAATAAAATAAATCAATTTCCACTAACTTTTGACCAAAAAATAAAATATTCTAATGAATGCACCATACCCCTCATGGAATACCTTGGGGTATCTTTTTTCCAAAATGGGGTCACTTGTTGGGTTCCTATACTGTCCTGTAATTTTAGGGGCCCTAAACCGTGAGGAGTAGTCTGGAAACAAAATAAGTAAAAATGACCTGTGAAATCCTAAAGGTACTCATTGGACTTTGGGCCCTTTCGCACAGCTAGGCTGCAAAAAAGTGCCACACATGTGGTATCCCCATACTCAGGAGAAGTAGCATAATGCATTTTGGGGTGTCTTTTTACAAATACTTCTCCTGTGCGTGTGAAATCTCTGTAAATGACAATTTTTTTTTCAAAATTGTTTTTACATAAAGTTGTCATTTACAGAGATATTTCTCCCACCCAGCATGGGTATGCATGGAAAGACACCCCAACACACATTATACTAGTTCTCCTGAGTACGGCAATACCACATGTGACACTTTTTTTGCAGCCTAGGTGGCCTAGCTAGTGGTCCGAAAGTCCAATGAGCACCTTTAGGCTTTACAGGGGTGTTCACATATTAACCCCCCCCCCCAAATAAAAATGCCAGGACAGTAAATACACCCCACAAATGACCCCATTTTGGAAAGAAGATACCCCAAGGTATACCATGAGGGGCATAGTGAGTTCATAGAAAATTTTATTTTTGTCACAAGTTAGCGGAAAATGACACTTTGTGAAGAAAAAAAAAATCTGCTAACTTGTGACAAAAAAGAAGAAACAAAAATCGATGTACTCACCATGCCCCTCAGAAAATACCTTGAGGTGTCTTCTTTCCAAAATGTGATCATTCGTGGGGTCTGTCCTGGCATTTTAGTGTCTCTGCAATCATTACATGTATGGCCAGTATTAGGAGTTTCTGCTATACTCCTTATATTGGGCATACGGGTAATGCACTTTTTTTCCATTCAGCCTCTGAGCTAAAAGGAAAAATGAATGGCAAAGATTCTATCATTCGCATTGATCAATATGGATGAATACATACCTGCCAAAAAAAAAAAAAGAGGGGCAAGGCATCTGTCAGGGCATAGGAGCTCCGCCTAACCGTCCAAACCTCCTCTGCTCATATGCCTTGGCAAACCCGATTAATCCATTCACATTGATCGATGTGGATGAAAAAACAGTTGCCAATTTTGATACAAAGTGATTACCAAAAGCATAGGAACTCCAACACCGCCCCTCAGCTCACAAGACTCAGCAAACGTATCTTACTGTGGAGAAAAAAATCTCGTCCTGCAGCGCTGCATGCACCGACTTGTGTGTAATCTGACAGACGTGCAATGCTTCTGTCAGGATGCACCATCAGACCAATCAATCACCATCAAACAAAAAAACAAGCAAGCAGCAATGCAATTAATTCATTAACATTGAGGCCTCTTTCACAGTGCGATGTTAAAGTCGCACGTTATAAAATATTTTAAGGCAGAGTAACGCACAGCAATGCAAAGTCTGTATGCCATTCATAGTGCACACGTTGCGTTAGTGTGTAACGTGTAGAGTTTTTAGAAAGTGCTGCATGCTGTGCATTTAGCAATGAATCTGCTGCATTACTTGTGTTGCACATGCTGAGTAATGTTTTTTTTTTTTTTTTTTAAATGTTCCGCATGTGCCGTTTTTGTTCCATAGTAAATACATTTTCTAACGTGCACTTTAACGTCACACTGTGAAAGTGTATATGTGTTGCGTTAGGGCCGCGTTGTGCGACCTTAACGTTGCACCAAATGCAACGTCCTACTGTGAAAGTAGCCTAACTTTGATAAACTTTATTGAACCTTTTTAGCCTAACATTAACATTTGAAACTTAACTGTTTTGCTTACCTGTTTTTTTTTTTTTTTTTTTTTTTTACTTACTTTCTTACTTTCCAAGGACAAACCTCTCCTTCCCCATGGCACAGTGTGCAAAGCGCAAATTGTACAGAGATGTGGCGAATCACACTATGCACTTTTTCCCAAGTGAAAGGAGAGGTTTCTGACAGCCCTGTGTATTTGGGTCTCTCAAAACCGCAGCTATTGTGTTGTGTTTTTGCAGTGATCAGAAAAAAACAAATTCTGTCACTGCGATGGGGCAGGCTGAACGCAAGCGTGGCCGAACGATCAGGCCTGGTTGGGCAAACCCTGCCTTTTTAGTGGAGCCTACACTAAGGTGACCTTAACGTACATGTATAGATCTGACTGCGATCAGTACTGATCACTTACAGATACTATATAGTACCAATGCCGTTTAGCGACAGTGATGACGCTAATCAGCGACTAATTAGTCACTGCAGTGTAGTGGGCTGAGCGCTAACTGACGCTAACTACCTAACAAAGGGGCCTAGCTAACTCACTGGTCTAACTGTTAACACTAGTGATACTAAAACAGTGACAGTTTTCACTGATCACTAGGATAGTGACAGGGGTTAGAGATGGCACAAACGGTTCGCTGGCGAACGGTTCCAGGCGAACTTTGGGTGGTTCGCATTCGCCGGCGAAGGCGAACATTTGCGGAAGTTCGGTTCACCCCCATAATGCTCCATTAGGGCCAACTTTGACCCTCTACATCACAGTCAGCTGGCACATTGTAGCCAATCAGGCTACACTCACTCCTGGAGCCCCCCCCCCCCTTCCTTATAAAAGGCAGGGAGCACCGGCCATTACACTCACTCGTCTGCCTACAGTAATTAGTGAAGGGACAGCTGCTAACAGGCTCTGCTAGGGAAAGCTTAGTTCGGCTCTTGTTAGCTTGCTCCTGGCTGATTGTTATTCCTTGAATAGCCTCTCTCTCTACTCCCTCTCTCCCTCTTCCTCCTCTGGAGGATCTTGTCTTCCAGGGATTTGTAGGATCTCAAAAGCACGCTCACATACATTGCCCAGGGAGCAAACACAGGTCAACTGCTTGGAGGGCAGCTATGCTCACCACAATACCACCAACACTACAGGCTGAAGCCAGCCTAGCTGGCCTGGGAAAGATGAAAAGCTAGGTGGCCATGCAACCATTCCTGCTAACCTAAAGCTTACTTGTGTCTTACAACACATTGGCTTAAGTCTTGACCAAATCCAATGCTCCAATATGGGGAAGCTCCTCTGTTTGCTGTCTTTTTTTGTTTTGTTTTTGTTTTAAGTGTGGTGTCACAGTTCACTCAACTCTTCAACTACAAGAAAGGCCCAGGAGTAGTCTTAGCTACCCTAATATGTATGTTCTGGCAGGGCCCTTATTACACTTTCTCTTACAGGGCTATGGACACAGTTTTGCCCACGCGATAAAGCAAGGCGCAAAAATGAAATCATGCCTAGCAGAGGATGTTTTTGATCCATCAACCTCTAGGTTATGGGCCCAGCACACTTCCGCTGCGCCACTCTGCAGTCTGCTTACATTTGTATACAATCTTCAAGTTTAAGAAGGGTACATTAGTTGAAATAGTTACACTACAATCTATGTTACAGCAAGGCCCTAATGACACTTTGGGCTTGATTCACAAAGCGGTGCGAAGTGGTTGCACGCCTGTGAAAAGCCACTTATCACGCCTAAACTCACTTTAGGCATGATAAGAAGGGATTCACGCGAATTTTCCGCGCGCAAAGTGTTGCGCGCGCCTGTGCGTTTGCGCGCGCAACACTTTGCGCGTGGAAAATTCGCGCGAAAAGCAGGAAGAATCGGTGATAACTCAGCTTTGCATGGCTTATCACTCCTAAAGTCTTTTAGGCGTGATAACTGAGTTATCACCGCTTTGTGAATCAAGCCCTTTCTCTTAAGGGGCTATGGCCGCCTGGTTTTTGAGGCTTTTGACGTCTATCCCACTCAACCATGTCTCCGTCCATGTACTAGACCCCTTGAAGCATCTTTTCCATCATTTTTCTGGCCAGCATAAGTGTTTCTAGCTTTCCAAGTTCGCCTCCCCATTGGAGTCTATTGCGGTTCGCGCGAACCGAACCTTTCACGGAAGTTCGCGAACCGAAAATCAGAGGTTTGGGCCATCTCTAACAGGGGAGTGATCAGAAAGAGGGGAATAGGGGGTGATCAGGAGCCCACAGAGGGCTGATTAGGGCCTGATCAGATGTATGACAGTCAAAGGGGGCTGGCAGGAGGTGATAAAAGGCTGTTAATAGGCCTTACAGAGGAGAACTCACAAGTAAACAATAGCAGGGGGTGATGATGGGAACTGAGGACAGGGGCCCAACAGAGGGCTGATTAGGGCCTGATCTGATGGGTGAGAGTGAAAGATGGTGACAGGTGGTGATCAGGGGATGAAAAGAAGGCGGTTTACAGGCCTTATAGGGTAGATCACATGTAAACAATAGCAAGGGGGGGGGGGAATCAGAGGGCAGGGAGGGTGATCTGATGGGTGACAGTGGGTGATTAGGGGGGAGATCAGGTGTAAACAATCAACTGGGGGTGATCAGAGGGGTATCTGAGGGGATCTAAAGGAGATCAGGGGGTCAGGGAACCTAAAAAAGTGTGTGTGTGTGTGTGTGTGTAATTACTCACAGGGCTGCCATCCTCTCTGGTGGTCGATCAAGCAAAGGGACAACCAGAGGAGGAGGCAGCCAGTATAATACACATTGTTTACTAAACAACGTGTATTATACGCGTTCTATAGGCCAGATCCTAATGCTACAGCCCGCTGGCGCTGCTAATTGGCCGGCAGGCTGATGACACAGGGGGGCTTGCACTGTATGCCGGGTGATGCGCATACACGTGATCGACGACAAAACACTCCCCCAGGACTTGATGTCAATTGACGTTAGGCAGTCCTGGGGGAGCCACCGCGTTCAGGCCCATCGGCATGATGCGGTTGTAAACAGGTTAATTTTCCTTTAATTGTGGGTTTTTTTGTATTAGCATACTATTTAATAATCATGAGCCACAAAATTCCAAATGCTGCAACTATAACTCCAAAGTAGCAAATGCAGCTACTTTGCCCATCAAATAATAAATTCAACAAATGTAACCTTTGACACATGCAATGCAGTTAACATAACCTCCGACACATGAAATGTGGCAAACGTTACCTCCGACACATGAAATTTGGCAAACGTTACCTCCGACGTATATGAAATGCACTTAGCAGCATATCTTCACAGGAGTACATTGCGGTGCGGCATAATGACTGCTTGCCGCACTGCAACGCACCCCAATAGTGACATTCATCGTGCATAGAAATAGTCAGAATTATAGCGGTTTGTTCATGCAGGAAAAGAAGCCATATGTATATGTTTTTGCAAAAATTTCCTTGTAAACTGTGAAGTTAGAGAACTCTTTTTTAACCTCCCTAGCAGTGCATTTGTGTCTGGATTTATGGGTATAAAAGCAATACATTTTTTTTTCAATAATTTTAGGTATCCAATTCTTAAGTAATAACTCACCACAATACATCAGAATAAAAGCCTGATAGACATTCTGCATACAAATAAAAGACTGGAACGCAAATTTGTGTAATGAATTACATTTTTGAACTTAAATTGTGAAACTGTACAAATAAGGCAGGCAGAGAGTAGTCAAAATCCAGGCAGACATTGGTGCAGGCAGAGAGCAGTCAAAATCCAGGCAGAGGTTGGTGCAGGCGGCAGGCAGAGAGCAGTCAAAATCAAGGCAGAGGTTGGTGCAGGCGGCAGGCAGAGAGTAGTCAAAATCCAGGCAGAAGTTGGTGCAAGCGGCAGGCAGAGAGTAATCAAAATCCAGGCAGAGGTTGGTGCAGGCGGCAAGCAGAGAGTAGTCAAAATCCAGGCAGAGGTTGGTGCAGGCGGCAGGCAGAGAGTAGTCAAAATCCAGGCAGAGGTAAGTGCAGGCGGCAGGCAGAGAGTAGTCAAAATCCAGGCAGAGGTTGGTGCAGGCGGCAGGCAGAGAGTAGTCAAAATCCAGGCAAAGGTTGTTGCAGGCGGCAGGCAGAGAGTAGTCAAATTCCAGGCAAAGGTTGGTGCAGGAAGAGAGTAGTCAATATCCAGGCAGTGGTTGGTGCAGGCGGCAGGCAGAGAGTAGTGAAAATCCAGACAGAGGTTGGTGCAGGCGGCAGGCAAAGAGTAGTCAAAATCCAGGCAAAGGTTGGTGCAGGCGGCAGGCAGAGAGTAGTCAAAATCCAGGCAGTGGTTGGTGCAGGCGGCAGGCAGAGAGTAGTGAAAATCCAGACAGAGGTTGGTGCAGGCGGCAGGCAAAGAGTAGTCAAAATCCAGGCAAAGGTTGGTGCAGGCGGCAGGCAGAGAGTAGTCAAAATCTAGGCAGAGGTTGTTGCAGGCGGCAGGCAGAGAGTAGTCAAATTCCAGGCAAAGGTTGGTGCAGGCGGCAGGCAGAGAGTAGTCAAAATCCAGGCAGTGGTTGGTGCAGGCGGCAGGCAGAGAGTAGTGAAAATCCAGACAGAGGTTGGTGCAGGCGGCAGGCAGAGAGTAGTCAAAATCCAGGCAAAGGTTGTTGCAGGCGGCAGGCAGAGAGTAGTCAAATTCCAGGCAAAGGTTGGTGCAGGCGGCAGGAAGAGAGTAGTCAATATCCAGGCAGTGGTTGGTGCAGGCGGCAGGCAGAGAGTAGTCAAAATGCAGGCAGAGGTTGGTGCAGGCGACAGGCAGAGAGTAGTCAAAATTCAGGCAGAGGTTGGTGCAGGCGGCAGGCAGAGAGTAGTGAAAATTCAGGCAGAGGTTGGTGCAGGCGGCAGGCAGAGAGTAGTCAAAATCCAGGCAGAAGTTGGTGCGAGTGGCAGGCAGAGAGTAGTCAAAATACAGGCAGAGGTTGGTGCAGGCGGCAGGCAGAGAGTAGTCAAAATCCAGGCAGAGGTTGGTGCAGGCAGCAGGCAGAGAGTAGTCAAAATCCAGGCAGAAGTTGGTGCAAGTGGCAGGCAGAGAGTAGTCAAAATACAGGCAGAGGTTGGTGCAGGCGGCAGGCAGAGAGTAGTCAAAATCCAGGCAGAGGTTGGTGCAGGCGGCAGGCAGAGAGTAGTCAAAATTCAGGCAGAGGTTGGTGCAGACGGCAGGCAGAGAGTAGTCAAAATTCAGGCAGAGGTTGGTGCAGGCGGCAGGCAGAGAGTAGTCAAAATTCAGGCAGAGGTTGGTGCAGGCGGCAGGCAGAGAGTAGTCAAAATCCAGGCAGAAGTTGGTGCAGGCGGCAGGCAGAGAGTAGTCAAAATCCAGGCAGAAGTTGGTGCAAGTGGCAGGCAGAGAGTAGTCAAAATACAGGCAGAGGTTGGTGCAGGCGGCAGGCAGAGAGTAGTCAAAATCCAGGCAGAGGTTGGTGCAGGCGGCAGGCAGAGAGTAGTCAAAATCCAGGCAGAAGTTGGTGCAAGTGGCAGGCAGAGAGTAGTCAAAATGCAGGCAGAGGTTGGTGCAGGCGGCAGGCAGAGGTTGGTGCAGGCGGCAGGCAGAGAGTAGTCAAAATTCAGGCAGAGGTTGGTGCAGACGGCAGGCAGAGAGTAGTCAAAATTCAGGCAGAGGTTGGTGCAGGCGGCAGGCAGAGAGTAGTCAAAATTCAGGCAGAGGTTGGTGCAGGCGGCAGGCAGAGAGTAGTCAAAATTCAGGCAGAGGTTGGTGCAGGCGGCAGGCAGAGAGTAGTCAAAATCCAGGCAGAAGTTGGTGCAGGCGGCAGGCAGAGAGTAGTCAAAATCCAGGCAGAAGTTGGTGCAAGTGGCAGGCAGGGAGTAGTCAAAATACAGGCAGAGGTTGGTGCAGGCGGCAGGCAGAGAGTAGTCAAAATCCAGGCAGAGGTTGGTGCAGGCTGCAGGCAGAGAGTAGTCAAAATCCAGGCAGAAGTTGGTGCAAGTGGCAGGCAGAGAGTAGTCAAAATACAGGCAGAGGTTGGTGCAGGCGGCAGGCAGAGAGTAGTCAAAATTCAGGCAGAGGTTGGTGCAGACGGCAGGCAGAGAGTAGTCAAAATTCAGGCAGAAGTTGGTGCAGGCGGCAGGCAGAGAGTAGTCAAAATCCAGGCAGAAGTTGGTGCAAGTGGCAGGCAGGGAGTAGTCAAAATACAGGCAGAGGTTGGTGCAGGCAGCAGGCAGAGAGTAGTCAAAATCCAGGCAGAGGTTGGTGCAGGCGGCAGGCAGAGAGTAGTCAAAATCCAGGCAGAAGTTGGTGCAAGTGGCAGGCAGAGAGTAGTCAAAATCCAGGCAGAGGTTGGTGCAGGCGGCAGGCAGAGAGTAGTCAAAATCCAGGCAGAGGTTGGTGCAGGCGGCAGGCAGAGAGTAGTCAAAATTCAGGCAGAGGTTGGTGCAGGCGGCAGGCAGAGAGTAGTCAAAATCCAGGCAGAGGTTGGTGCAGGCGGCAGGCAGAGAGTAGTCAAAATTCAGGCAGAGGTTGGTGCAGGCGGCAGGCAGAGAGTAGTCAAAATTCAGGCAGAGGTTGGTGCAGGCGGCAGGCAGAGTCTAATACAGGCAGAAGTTGGTGCAAGTGGCAGGCAGAGAGTAGTCAAAATACAGGCAGAGGTTGGTGCAGGCGACAGGCAGAGAGTAGTCAAAATTCAGGCAGAGGTTGGTGCAGGCGGCAGGCAGAGAGTAGTGAAAATTCAGACAGAGGTTGGTGCAGGCAGCAGGCAGAGATTAGTCAACATCCAGGCAGAGGTTGGTGCAGGCGGCAGGCAGAGAGTAGTGTTGGGCGAACAGTGTTCGCCACTGTTCGGGTTCTGCAGAACATCACCCTGTTCGGGTGATGTTCGAGTTCGGCCGAACACCTGATGGTGCTCGGCCAAACCGTTCGGCCACATGGCCGAACTAAGAGCGCATGGCCGAACGTTCCCCGAACGTTCGGCTAGCGCTGTGATTGGCCGAACGGGTCACGTGGTTCGGACCCCGAACGCGCTCTGATTGGCGGAACGGGTCATGTGGTTCGGCCCGAACGCGCTCTGATTGGCCGAACGGTCACGTGGTTCGGGTAAATAAATACCCGAACCACGTCATATCTCCGCCATTTGTCTGTGGGTTTAGCTTTGGGTAGGCAGGCAGGGTAGTTCGCGCTCCAGCCACGCTAGCCAGGGTCCCCCCAGTCATTGTGTGTCGCTGCTGGGAACAGTAGTACACCGCTCACTCAGCCAGACTATATAGCATTGTGTGTACTGCCACTGTGTACCTCGCTCAGCCACGCTATATATAACATTGTTTACTGCCACTGTGTGTACACGGCTCAGCCAGACTATATAGCATTGTGTACTGCCACTGTGTGTACACCGCTCAGCCAGACTATATAGCATTGTGTGTACTGTCACTCTGTGTACACCGCTCAGCCAGACTATATAGCATTGTGTACTGCCACTGTGTGTACACCGCTCAGCCAGACTATATAACATTGTGTGTACTGCCACTCTGTGTACACCGCTCAGCCAGACTATATAGCATTGTGTACTGCCACTGTGTGTACACCGCTCAGCCAGACTATATAGCATTGTGTGTACTGCCACTCTGTGTACACCGCTCAGCCAGACTATATAGCATTGTGTGTACTGTCACTCTGTGTACACCGCTCAGCCAGACTATATAGCATTGTGTACTGCCACTGTGTGTACACCGCTCAGCCAGACTATATAGCATTGTGTGTACTGCCACTCTGTGTACACCGCTCAGCCAGACTAGCATTGTGTGTACTGTCACTCTGTGTACACCGCTCAGCCAGACTATATAGCATTGTGTACTGCCACTGTGTGTACACCGCTCAGCCAGACTATATAGCATTGTTTACTGTCACTGTGTGTACACCGCTCAGCCAGACTATATAGCATTGTGTGTACTGCCACTCTGTGTACACCGCTCAGCCAGACTATATAGCATTGTTTACTGCCACTTTGTGTACACCGCTCAGCCAGACTATATAGCATTGTGTGTACTGCCACTCTGTGTACACCGCTCAGCCAGACTATATAGCATTGTTTACTGTCACTGTGTGTACACCGCTCAGCCAGACTATATAGCATTGTGTGTACTGCCACTCTGTGTACACCGCTCAGCCAGACTATATAGCATTGTGTGTACTGTCACTCTGTGTACACCGCTCAGCCAGACTATATAGCATTGTGTACTGCCACTGTGTGTACACCGCTCAGCCAGACTATATAGCATTGTGTGTACTGCCACTCTGTGTACACCGCTCAGCCAGACTATATAGCATTGTGTGTACTGTCACTCTGTGTACACCGCTCAGCCAGACTATATAGCATTGTGTACTGCCACTGTGTGTACACCGCTCAGCCAGACTATATAGCATTGTGTGTACTGCCACTCTGTGTACACCGCTCAGCCAGACTATATAGCATTGTGTGTACTGCCACTCTGTGTACACCGCTCAGCCAGACTATATAGCATTGTGTGTACTGCCACTCTGTGTACACCGCTCAGCCAGACTATATAGCATTGTGTGTACTGCCACTCTGTGTACACCGCTCAGCCAGACTATATAGCATTGTGTACTGCCACTGTGTGTACACCGCTCAGCCAGACTATATAGCATTGTGTGTACTGTCACTCTGTGTACACCGCTCAGCCAGACTATATAGCATTGTGTGTACTGCCACTCTGTGTACACCGCTCAACCAGACTATATAGCATTGTGTGTACTGCCACTCTGTGTACACCGCTCAGCCAGACTATATAGTATTGTGTGTACTGCCACTCTGTGTACACCGCTCAGCCAGACTATATAGCATTGTGTGTACTGCCACTCTGTGTACACCGCTCAGCCAGACTATATAGCATTGTGTACTGCCACTGTGTGTACACCGCTCAGCCAGACTATATAGCATTGTGTGTACTGCCACTCTGTGTACACCGCTCAGCCAGACTATATAGCATTGTGTGTACTGCCACTCTGTGTACACCGCTCAGCCAGACTATATAGTATTGTGTGTACTGCCACTCTGTGTACACCGCTCAGCCAGACTATATAGCATTGTGTGTACTGTCACTCTGTGTACACCGCTAAGCCAGACTATATAGCATTGTGTACTGCCACTGTGTGTACACCGCTCAGCCAGACTATATAGCATTGTGTGTACTGCCACTCTGTGTACACCGCTCAGCCAGACTATATAGCATTGTGTGTACTGCCACTCTGTGTACACCGCTCAGCCAGACTATATAGCATTGTGTACTGCCACTGTGTGTACACCGCTCAGCCAGACAATATAGCATTGTTTTACTGCCACTGTGTGTACACGCTCAGCCAGACTATATAGCATTGTTCACTGCCACTCTGTGTACACGGCTCAGCCAGACTATATAGCATTGTTTACTGCCACTCTGTGTACATGGCTCAGCCAGACTATATAGCATTGTGTGTACTGCCACTCTGTGTACACCGCTCAGCCAGACTATATAGCATTGTTCACTGCCACTCTGTGTACACGGCTCAGCCAGACTATATAGCATTGCGTACTCTGCCAGTCAGTGTGTATATTGCTGGGATCAGTAATACTCCACTCACCGTCAACCACTATATGAGCTTACCATGAGTTCCTCAGAGACCTCCGCTGTGAGCAGCACTCCCAACAACAGCAACAGCCAATGCCCCACGCAAGCTATAACATCCACCCCAGCAGCCAGTGGTCAGCAGCAGCCCTCCCCGGAGGAGAACGTTGTGTCCATCGGTCCGGCGCCAGAGCGATTAATGAGGGCTGCCATTGAGGAGATGATGGGGCCTGATGTGGAGGAGGAGGTCGGGCTCAGGCCAGCATCCCAAGTTAATGTTGAGGACGATGAGGGGTCTGTGACTGTGTCTGGGGATGTTGGGGTGGCAGAGGTGGTGGGTGGGTCAGACTCAGGAGAAGAGTTGTATGATGAGGATGATGATCGGGACCATCTGTATGTGCCTCAGAGTCCGACCCAGGAAAACATGTTGTATCGTGTGTTTAGGTACTAAAATCTGCGTTCCCAGTAGTGTTGGGCGAACAGTGTTCGCCACTGTTCGGTTGCTGCAGAACATCACCCCGTTCGGGGTGACTATATAGCAGACTATATAGCATTGTGTGTACTGCCACTCTGTGTACACCGCTCAGCCAGACTATATAGCATTGTGTACTGCCACTGTGTGTACACCGCTCAGCCAGACTATATAGCATTGTGTGTACTGTCACTCTGTGTACACCGCTCAGCCAGACTATATAGCATTGTGTGTACTGCCACTCTGTGTACACCGCTCAGCCAGACTATATAGCATTGTGTGTACTGCCACTCTGTGTACACCGCTCAGCCAGACTATATAGCATTGTGTGTACTGCCACTCTGTGTACACCGCTCAGCCAGACTATATAGCATTGTGTTTACTGCCACTCTGTGTACACGGCTCAGCCACACTATATAGCATTGTGTTTACTGCCACTCTGTGTCTGCTGGGAACAGTAGTACACCGCTCACCCGCCACTGTATAGCATTGTGCTCTGTGTCGCTGCTGGCAATAGTGGTACACCGCTCACCCACCACTGTATAGCATTTCTGTACTGCCACTGTACTGCTGCCAGTCAGCGTGTACTGTAAGGATAAGTGAAATGAGGAAGAAATCCGGTGAAAGAGGGAGGGGCAAGGGAAGAGGTGTTTCCCCTGACGGTTGTGCTGGGGAGCTGTACTCCACGGCGGCGGCCCCCCACAATGACATATGACGAGTTTGAGGAGATGGAAGAGGAGGGTATGGACAATGTGGACATAGACCCAGATTTTTTTGTGAACGAGAACATCGCCGTCGTAGCAGCAGCACACATGAGTTTGTTGAAGAACCCACTGCTGCACGAGTTCGCCTTGTGCCACAAGGTAGGCGGCGCGCAATTTCAGGCACCACAAGCGTGGAAGTTCAAGTGAGAGGCAAAAGAGGCGCAAACAGAAATCGCCAGCAAGGCAGGTGCTCCAAAGTCTGGCCTTTCTTTGAAGACTGCACTGAGGATGTTACCATGGCGATTTGCAAGGTGTGCAAGACCCGCCTGAGCAGGGGGAAAAGTATTAACAACCTCTCCACCACCAGCATGAGCCGCCACATGCTATCCAAACATCCCACTCTGTGGGCAAACGCGGCAGGACAGGGTACCACCAGCAACACTGCCTCCCTTGGGTTCACCAGACTCACCACCAGACCCGCCTCAGCAGCAGCAGTAGCCCAGCCATTGCGTGGTTCAAAACATTCCAAACAATCAGATGACGCTGACACTGTCACTTTCCGGAGTAGTGCTCTTGAGGTCTCCCAGTGTTCATCAAACACAACAACCAACAGGCAACAGCCCTTCGGTGTGCAGCCCTACGGTTCAGTTGTCTGTCTCGGAGATGTTTGAGCGCAAGAGGAAATTGCCAGCAAATGACCCCCGGGCCGTGGCAGTAAGAGCCAGCATAGCCAAGCTTCTGGCCTGCCAAATGCTGCCATATCGAGTGGTGGAGACAAACAGCTTCAAGGGCATGATGTCAGTGGCCATCCCACGTTACGTGGTTCCCAGCCGCTACCACTTTGCGCGCTCTGCAGTGCCTGAGTTGCATGAGCACGTGGTCAGCAAAATAACCCGAAGCTTGAAGAATGCCGTTGCCTGCAAGGTTCACCTCACCACTGACACCTGGACGAGTGCGTTCGGCCAGGGTTGATACATCTCCCTTACCGCGCACTGGGTGAACCTTGTGGAGCCTGGCAGCGAATCCTCACCTGCTACGGCGCGGGTGTTGCCCACGCCGCAAACACCTGCACCGCCGTCCCTCCCACTGGATAACAGCAGCACCTACCTCTCTGACTCCTTCTCCTCCAACGCATCTCAAAGCTGTACCTCATCCGGAAACGCTAACCCAGCACCAGCAGCAGTAGGATCGTGGAAGCAGTGCAGCACAGCTGTTGGCATGCGTCAGCAAGCGTTGCTGAAGCTGATCTGCCTTGGGGATAAGCAGCACACAGGGGAGGAAATTTGGAGGGGAATAAAGGAACAGATGGATTTGTGGCTGGCACCGCTGGACCTGAAACCGGCCATGGTTGTGTGTGATAATGGGAGTAATCTCATTCGCGCTTTAAGGTTGGCTAAGCTGACACATGATGAAGAAGAGGAGGAGGAACAGCTAGAGTTGGAGCAGGAATTTCCTGCCACCACTGACGAGGGCCAGAGCGGTGCACGTTGGACTTCCACAATTCAGCGCTAATGGTCAGCAGAAGCAGACCAGGAAGAAGGTGACGACTATGATGCATCACAACAACTATCACAACGCTCACAAGAGGATGATGAGGATTCTGGCAGGACTCTGGCACACATGGCTCAATTCATGCTAGACTGCATTGAACGCGACCCACGCATTGTGCGCATTCTGGACAACACCAATTACTGGGTTTATACCCTTCTAAATCCACGGTACAAACACAATGTTCCAAAACTGCTTGAAGAAAGAGTCAGACAGGTCAAAATGGAAGAATACCAGCAGGCCCTTGTGGAGACTTTAGAGAGGAGATTGACATCCTCACCCTCCTCTAGCCAGTTGTACGCCGACAGACTGACTTCCGCAAACCCAGGACGACCAGGAGGGCAGCAAACAACACAAGCCGCAGCTAGTGCCCAAAAGGGAATGGTATCGGCAGTGTCCTTGGAGTGGGAAAATTTTCTGACACCCATGCAGCAGCAGCCCACTGAACGGCAAGCGTGCAGATCCACCTCCAACACCGATCGCCTGGAGAAGATGGTCAAGGACTACATGTCAGATGGCGTAGCTGTGTCTAACAATCCATCTGCACCCTTCAACTATTGGGTATCGAAGCTAGACACCTGGCACGAACTGGCAATGTACGCAATAGAGGTGCTGGCTTGCCCGGCAGCCAGCGTTATGTCGGAACGCTGTTTCAGTGCTGCCAGAGGCACCGTCACAGATCGGCGTATCCGCCTCTCCACAGAAAATGCAGACCGTCTGACTCAAATTAAAATGAATCAATCCTGGATTGGAAACGACTATGCAACACTCCAGGACCCCAACCAAGTAACATGACCAATGAACATCTGGGATGGTTTAGCGTTTCCGGTCCCTGTTTATTGAACCTCTCCTCTGTATTACATTTATGACTGCATGGCGGCAAAAAGCATTGCTGCTATATCCGCACGCTTTTTGTCCTCATGCAAGGCCTGGGTTGTTGTGTCTCAAAAAACATGGCCTTCTCCTCCTGCGCCTGCTCCTGTTCCATCACGTGTGCTGCTGCTGCTGGGTTAGCGTTGCCGGTCCCTGTTTATGGAACCTCTCATCTGTATTACACTTATGACTGCATGGCGGCAAAAAGCATTGCTAGATCCGCACGCTTTTTGTCCTCATGCAAGGCCTGGGTTGTTGTGTCTCAAAGCGTGGCCTTCTCCTCCTGCGCCTCCTCCTGTTCCATCACGTGTGCTCTGTGCTGCTGCTGCTGCTGGGTTAGCGTTACCGGTCCCTGTTTATGGAACCTCTTCTCTTTATTACATTTATGACTGCATGGCGGTAAAAAGCATGCTATCCGCACGCTTCTTGTCCTCATGCAAGGCCTGGGTTGTTGTGTCTCAAAAAGCGTGGCCTTCTCCTCCTGCGCCTCCTCCTGTTCCATCACGTGTGCTCTGTGCTGCTGCTGCTGCTGGGTTAGCGTTACCGGTCCCTGTTTATTGAACCTCTTCTCTTTATTACATTTATGACTGCATGGCGGTACAAAGCATGCTATCCGCACGCTTCTTGTCCTCATGCAAGGCCTGGGTTGTTGTGTCTCAAAAAGCGTGGCCTTCTCCTCCTGCGCCTCCTCCTGTTCCATCACGTGTGCTCTGTGCTGCTGCTGCTGCTGGGTTAGCGTTACCGGTCCCTGTTTATGGAACCTCTTCTCTTTATTACATTTATGACTGCATGGCGGTAAAAAGCATGCTATCCGCACGCTTCTTGTCCTCATGCAAGGCCTGGGTTGTTGTGTCTCAAAAAGCATGGCCTTCTCCTCCTGCGCCTCCTCCTGTTCCATCACGTGTGCTCTGTGCTGCTGCTGCTGCTGGGTTAGCGTTACCGGTCCCTGTTTATGGAACCTCTTCTCTTTATTACATTTATGACTGCATGGCGGTAAAAAGCATGCTATCCGCACGCTTCTTGTCCTCATGCAAGGCCTGGGTTGTTGTGTCTCAAAAAGCATGGCCTTCTCCTCCTGCGCCTCCTCCTGTTCCATCACGTGTGCTGCTGCTGGGTTAGCGTTACCGGTCCCTGTTTATTGAACCTCTTATCTTTATTACATTTATGACTGCATGGCGGTAAAAAGCATGCTATCCGCACGCTTCTTGTCCTCATGCAAGGCCTGGGTTGTTGTGTCTCAAAAAGCGTGGCCTTCTCCTCCTGCGCCTCCTCCTGTTCCATCACGTGTGCTGCTGCTGCTGCTGGGTTAGCGTTACCGGTCCCTGTTTATGGAACCTCTTCTCTTTATTACATTTATGACTGCCTGGCGTTAAAAACCATGTTACCTGTGCAAAGAAACATGACATTTTCAGCATTTAAAAGACAGTTTTTCCTTTGAAACTTTACAATCAATTTTCTCAAAAACTATAAGCTCTTTTTGCTAATTTTTTTTTTCCTCTTGTACCCACTCCCAAGGTGCACATACCCTGTAAATTTGGGCTATGTAGCATGTAAGGAGGCTTTACAAAGCACGAAAGTTCGGGTCCCCATTGACTTCCATTATGTTTGGAGTTCGGCGCGAACACCCGAACATCGCGGCGATGTTCGGCGAACGTTCTCGAACCCGAACATCTAGGTGTTCGCCCAACACTAGCAGAGAGTAGTCAAAATGCAGGCAGAGGTTGGTGCAGGCGACAGGCAGAGAGTAGTCAAAATTCAGGCAGAGGTTGGTGCAGACGGCAGGCAGAGAGTAGTCAAAATTCAGGCAGAGGTTGGTGCAGGCGGCAGGCAGAGAGTAGTCAAAATTCAGGCAGAGGTTGGTGCAGGCGGCAGGCAGAGAGTAGTCAAAATTCAGGCAGAGGTTGGTGCAGGCGGCAGGCAGAGAGTAGTCAAAATCCAGGCAGAAGTTGGTGCAGGCGGCAGGCAGAGAGTAGTCAAAATCCAGGCAGAAGTTGATGCAAGTGGCAGGCAGAGAGTAGTCAAAATACAGGCAGAGGTTGGTGCAGGCGGCAGGCAGAGAGTAGTCAAAATCCAGGCAGAGGTTGGTGCAGGCGGCAGGCAGAGAGTAGTCAAAATCCAGGCAGAAGTTGGTGCAAGTGGCAGACAGAGAGTAGTCAAAATACAGGCAGAGGTTGGTGCAGGCGGCAGGCAGAGAGTAGTCAAAATCCAGGCAGAGGTTGGTGCAGGCGGCAGGCAGAGAGTAGTCAAAATTCAGGCAGAGGTTGGTGCAGGCGGCAGGCAGAGAGTAGTCAAAATCCAGGCAGAGGTTGGTGCAGGCGGCAGGCAGAGAGTAGTCAAAATTCAGGCAGAGGTTGGTGCAGGCGGCAGGCAGAGAGTAGTCAAAATTCAGGCAGAGGTTGGTGCAGGCGGCAGGCAGAGTCTAATACAGGCAGAAGTTGGTGCAAGTGGCAGGCAGAGAGTAGTCAAAATACAGGCAGAGGTTGGTGCAGGTGGCAGGCAGAGAGTAGTCAAAATCCAGGCAGAGGTTGGTGCAGGCGGCAGGCAGAGAGTAGTCAAAATCCAGGCAGAGGTCGGTGCAGACAGCAGGCAGAGAGTAGTCAGAATCCAGGCAGAGGTTGGTGCAGGCGGCAGGCAGAGAGTAGTCAAAATCTAGGCAGAGGTCGGTGCAGGCAGCAGGCAGAGAGTAGTCAGAATCCAGGCAGAGGTCGGTGCAGACAGCAGGCAGAGAGTAGTTAAAATCCAGGCAGAGGTCGGTGCAGACAGCAGGCAGAGAGTAGTTAAAATCCAGGCAGAGGTCGGTGCAGACAGCAGGCAAAGAGTAGTCAGAATCCAGGCAGAGGTCGGTGCAGACAGCAGGCAGAGACTAGTCAGAATCCAGGCAGAGGTCGGTGCAGGAAGCAGGCAGAGAGTAGTCAGCATCCAGGCAGAGGTCGCTGCAGACAGCAGGCAGAGAGTAGTCAGAATCCAGGCAGAGGTCGGTGCAGACAGCATGCAGAGAGTAGTCAAAACCCAGGCAGAGGTCGGTGCAGACAGCAGGCAGAGAGTAGTCAGAATCCAGGCAGAGGTCGGTGCAGACAGCAGGCAGAGAGTAGTTAACATCCAGGTAGAGGTCGGTGCAGACAGCAGGCAGAGAGTAGTCAGCGAAATGTCAATGGTATAATAGAGGCGCCTCACGTGATACCAGTCAGTAATCTTATTCACAAGGATACACACTGCAGCCGCTGTAGAGGTGAATCCCCAGCCTCCAGAACAGTAGATATATCACAGAAAAGCAGCAGCGCTGTAATAGACACCCTTGGACAGTATGGTTCCACCTCCAGAGATCCCAATGAATGTAATTTTCTTCTCCTGAATATGCAACTCAGTGCA
>NC_090652.1:323016497-323041497 GCF_040937935.1 Hyperolius riggenbachi
GTATGAAAAATTGAAGAAAGACCCAGGCCCTGAATTTATAAAAGAACTGACACAACTTGTTACTAAGGGCATAGATGATAGTTTATTGGCAGATAAGGAGGCCACATACTTAGTTCCCTCCTTTTACAGAACACCAGTACTATATGCACTACCAAAGATTCATAAGAACTGCAACAAGCCACCAGGGAGGCCGATTGTCAGTGGCATCGGCTCCATAACGTCAAGACTGGGAGAGTTCCTGGATAATTTCCTACAGCCATTGGTAGTTACAGTGCCCTCATACTTAAAAGATTCAAAAGAACTAATTAAATTATTGGGAAATGTGCAATTAACTGATAACAGTTTTTTAGTCACAGCTGATGTGACATCCTTATATACGGTCATTGACCAAAAAAGAGGAATCTCGTCTGTAGAACATTTTTTAATTAATTCAAGAAATTTTAATCAACAACAAATACATTTTTTACTCGAATGTTTGGAATTTGCCATGAGCAGAAACTACTTCTGGTTTGATAACACTTTTTATCTACAGAAGGTTGGCGTAGCCATGGGAGCTAAGTATGCTCCCAGTCTCGCCAACCTTTATGTGGCTGAGTGGGAAGAGAAATATATAGACCCAAGGAGGCATAGTGCATTGAAATTCTAGAAAAGATATATAGATGACATGGTGTTTTTGTGGGAGGGAGACGAAACATCACTGCTGACCTTTATTGAGTTCATTAATAGGAATGAAGAAAGCCTTAAATTTACATGTGATTATAGTACAACAAAGGTAGATTATTTAGATTTAACCATCAGTAAACAAGAAGGAAACTTAAAAACCCAAACCTTTTTTAAGACCACGGATCGGAACAGCTATATACCCAGTGACAGTTGCCATCACCAAAATTGGCTTAAATCAGTACCCAAAAGCGAAATGTTAAGGATTTATAGAAATTGCACACAATTATCAGACTTTAATGCTGAAGCGGACCTATTAACACAAAGATTCTTAGAAAAGGGTTATGATGAGGAAGAAATTAATCAAGTCCGGGAGGAAACAACACGGAAGGACAGAGAAATGATAATTTTTAAGGAAAAATCAAGTAATGTGAAAGAACCAAAAGTGTCAATGATTACAGACTATAGTGTGCAACATAGAGATATTAGAAAGATTCTACAAAGACACTGGCACATCCTGCGGGCAGATCATGAACTATCACATTTTATATCTGAAAAACCGAGAGTGACATTTAGAAGAGCGCCAAATGTGAGGGATTTAATAACAAGAAGTGCTATAGATATCCCAAATCAATCAACTGGCACTTTGGGTGATTTTAAAGGATTTTACAAATGTGGTTTTTGTTTTGCATGTAGACACTGTCCAAATGTGGCCCGGAGAACTTCTTCCTTTACTAGCAGAATGGGAGGGGACACCTTCCCTATTAAAAATCTTCTGAATTGTGAATCCAAGATGGTGGCTTATCTCCTTGGGTGCCCGTGTGGTCTACAATATGTGGGTTTGACGACGCGGGCACTCAGGGAGAGAACCTATGAACATGTAAAAAACATACGTAGTGGTTTTATGGACCACTCTGTCTCGGCACACTTTAAAGAAAAACATGGAAGTGATCCTAGGGGTTTGGTTTTTTCAGCCATTGATCAAGTGAAGAGAAATTGGAGAGGAAACAACATGGATAGGGATCTGGCCAAATTGGAGATGAATTGGATAGTGAAACTGAATTGTATGCATCCGAATGGTTTAAATATAGATTTTAATTTGAATTGTTTTTTAGCCAACAGTTAAAACTATCTGAAACAAACCTTTGAGGTGAGAATATTTATATTGACTACAATGCGATGAAGGGATAGTGAAGTGAGATGGTAAGCTGCTTTTTATTTCCATTTAACCGCAATTATCATTTAAAAAATATACTGTAATGTTTGAAACAAAAGGGACAGATGTGCAATATACTGCTTGCCCACAAGATGGAGTAGGAGGACTCCTATCTAATCTGAACTCTATAGCAAATGAAATAAGGAGAACATTTTTGTTTTTCCACCACAAGAGGGAGTTTTTTAGAATAGTGATATTTTAGAACAGTGACATTGAAACATTGTCTCAAGCAAGATGATATTTATATATATATATATATATATATATATATATATATATATATATATATATACACACACACATTTTTTTCTATGCGAATTCTTTTATGCGAATTTTCATGAAACATTTAGTTCTGTTGGTTTTATATGTTTTTAAATTTATATGTATATTCATGATATTATATGTAACTATTTGATTGATATGAAACTGTTTGATAGATAGAGGTTGTGACAGAATTTTGATAGTGACTCTGTTTAGACACCAACTTGACACCAATATGTTGCTAATCTATACTGTTTGTTGTTTTAATTTTTTACACAAGTCAGCATGATTTATAATTTAAAAGAGTTGATATACGCGGATTTTCCGTGCGGCTTGCTGGCCGCCTATTGTAGTGGAGCGCAACTGCGCTCCAACAACGATCGTACACTATAGTGAAGCGCATATGCGCTTCATTGACAGCATGGGTCATTTAGTGAACCGGAGGTAGTTTCTACGTATACCGGAAGTGCCCGCTACGAGCGGTGGCTGTCATTTGCAATCATGCTGACTGGTGAAAGGTAATTATTACTACCTAAGTGTATATATGTATGGTTTGCCCGCCCGCTCTCATACCCCCTGATGATGGCGGAAGGCCGAAACTAGTCGGGAAGAGAGCGGGCAACGCTACATTGATCGCTTGGATTGTTAGTATTTGAGTACCACACGGAGTGGGAAGTGTTTATTGCCAGGAGGGTTCCTACTGGAGTAGGACCCTCTAGATGTGAGTGATCTCATATGTTTTTAATTCATCCATTTGAATAAAGTGTACATTTGATCATTCCACTGAGAGAATCCTAATTTTTCTTTTGCACTGAGTTGCATATTCAGGAGAAGAAAATTACATTCATTGGGATCTCTGGAGGTGGAACCATACTGTCCAAGGGTGTCTATTACAGCGCTGCTGCTTTTCTGTGATATAGAGAGTAGTCAGCATCCAGGCAGAGGTCGGTGCAGACAGCAGGCAGAGAGTATTCAGCATCCAGGCAGAGGTTGGTGCAGACAGCAGGCAGAGAGTAGTCAGAATCCAGGCAGAGGTCGGTGCAGACAGCAGGCAGAGAGTAGTCAGAATCCAGGCAGAGGTCGGTGCAGAAAGCAGGCAGAGAGTAGTCAGAATCCAGGCAGAGGTCGGTGCAGACAGCAGGCAGAGAGTAGTCAGAATCCAGGCAGAGGTCGGTGCAGACAGCAGGCAGAGAGTATTCAGCATCCAGGCAAAAAATTTAACAGTAAGGCAGAAGCACTTAGCACAGCAGCAGTTGGGAACCAAATGGCTATATTGTTAACATCCTGTACTTTTTAAATCTGCCACGGCAGTCAGGTGAATCAGGGGAGAGATCAAATCATATACAGTGGAGGAAATAATTATTTGACCCCTCACTGATTTTGTAAGTTTGTCCAATGACAAAGAAATGAAAAGTCTCAGAACAGTATCATTTCAATGGTAGGTTTATTTTAACAGTGGCAGATAGCACATCAAAAGGAAAATCGAAAAAATAACCTGAAATAAAAGATAGCAACTGATTTGCATTTCATTGAGTGAAATAAGTTTTTGAACCCCTACCAACCATTAAGAGTTCTGGCTCCCACAGAGTGGTTAGACACTTCTACTCAATTAGTCACCCTTATTAAGGACACCTGTCTTAACTAGTCACCTGTATAAAAGACACCTGTCCACAGAATCAATCAATCAAGCAGACTCCAAACTCTCCAACATGGGAAAGACCAAAGAGCTGTCCAAGGATGTCAGAGACAAAATTGTAGACCTGCACAAGGCTGGAATGGGCTACAAAACCATTAGCAAGAAGCTGGGAGAGAAGGTGACAACTGTTAGTGCGATTGTTCGAAAATGGAAGGAGCACAAAATGAACATCACTCGACCTCGCTCTGGGGCTCCACGCAAGATCTCACCTCGTGGGGTGTCAATGGTTCTGAGAAAGGAGAAAAAGCATCCTAGAACTACACGGGAGGAGTTAGTGAATGACCTCAAATTAGCAGGGACCACAGTCACCAAGAAAACCATTGGAAACACATTACACCGCAATGGATTAAAATCCTGCAGGGCTCGCAAGGTCCCCCTGCTCAAGAAGGCACATGTGCAGGCCCGTCTGAAGTTTGCCAATGAACACCTGAATGATTCTGTGAGTAACTGGGAGAAGGTGCTGTGGTCTGATGAGACCAAAATAGAGCTTTTTGGCATTAACTCAACTCGCTGTGTTTGGAGGAAGAAAAATGCTGCCTATGACCCCCAAAACACCGTCCCCACCGTCAAGCATGGGGGTGGAAACATTTTGCTTTGGGGGTGTTTTTCTGCTAAGGGCACAGGACAACTTAATCGCATTAACGGGAAAATGGACGGAGACGGAGCCATGTATCGTGAAATCCTGAACGACAACCTCCTTCCCTCTGCCAGGAAACTGAAAATGGGTCGTGGATGGGTGTTCCAGCACGACAATGACCCAAAACATACAGCAAAGGCAACAAAGGAGTGGCTCAAGAAGAAGCACATTAAGGTCATGGAGTGGCCTAGTCAGTCTCCGGACCTTAATCCAATAGAAAACCTATGGAGGGAGCTCAAGCTTAGAGTTGCACAGAGACAGCCTCGAAACCTTAGGGATTTAGAGATGATCTGCAAAGAGGAGTGGACCAACATTCCTCCTAAAATGTGTGCAAACTTGGTCATCAATTACAAGAAACGTTTGACCTCTGTGCTTGCAAACAAGGGTTTTTCCACTAAGTATTAAGTCTTTTATTGTTAGAGGGTTCAAATACTTATTTCACTCAATGAAATGCAAATCAGTTGCTATCTTTTATGTAAGGTTATTTTTTCGATTTTCCTTTTGATGTGCTATCTGCCACTGTTAAAATAAACCTACCATTGAAATGATACTGTTCTGAGACTTCATTTCTTTGTCATTGGACAAGCTTACAAAATCAGTGAGGGGTCAAATAATTATTTCTCTATCTATCTATCTATCTATCTATCTATCTATCTATCTATCTATCTATCTATCTATCTATCTATCTATCTATCTGACGCTCTGGAGCATAAGACACACCTAGGTTTAGAGAACAGAAACCAGGGGAAAAATATATATACTAAATCAGGTGCATCCATAGTGCAGGGGCGTCTTGTGGAGCTCCACCCCCCACAAACTTACTGTTACCCCCATATACAATAACCCCCATATACAGTAACCTAATTACAGTAATCTCCTACAGTTACAGCAATCCCCCCCCCCCCCCCCCATTACAGCAATCCCTCCCAGTTATAGTAAAGACCTAATTACATTATTTCCCAGCCATTACAGTAATCACAATAGTCACAGAAGTCCTCTCCATAAACAGTAATCCCCCCAGATTTAGTCATACAGGCTAGCATGTTCTCACCCACTCCAACACATGCTGCCACTGAAAGCTGATTTTCTCCAGCTGTCCAGAAGAGGTTGGTCTGAAGGATGCCACTGTGCAGACTATCCCGGGCAGCCAAGCGTGTTTGCACAGTGCACACTGCAGGTGGTACAAACAGTAAGCTTTAGGGGATTTGCCATGCATCTTCAGCCAGCGTCTCTTGGCTTCCTCCAGAGAGCTTGAGACCTGGACGGCACAACACTGAATTCCACCGCACTCCAGATTGTTCCATCTCCTTGCCATGCAGATGGGCAAGCTGTGGCTCCAGTCCTGCCGGAAAGCGTGTGCACAGCGTTTGCTATCATTTCGCTGTGCACCCCTACCATCGCTGCCTAGCTCCTCTCTTCCTTTGCCACTTAGCCTCACTCTTCCTTTGTTCACAAAACACTTTCCAAATTCGGAGATAGTGAAAGTGACCGGTTTCCTTGCATGAAGCAAGGTAGAAACCACTTTTTTGGATAGGCCTTGATTCAACAACAGGCGGCACTCAAAAGCCATGCCTTCAGGTTCAGACTGGCCATTGAGGGATGGTACACTTGTCCCTGATACAGCAGATCTTCCCTGATCGGCAGGGCCATGGGTTACTCTACTGCTAGGGAGAGTAGCAGAGGATACCAATGCCTTCTTGGCCAGTCTGGGGCAATAAGGATTATCAAGGCCTGGTCTTTGATCACTTTCTGTAGAACTCTGCCGATTAATTTCATGGGAGGGTGTACAAATGCTCTCTGCAGACCCCAGTGAAGCAGGAATGCGTCTAGACATATCGGAGAGCCTCTGGGATTAAGGAAGCAGAATCTGGGAAGAAGTGCATTGTTCCAGGCAGCAAACAGGTCTATGGATGGAAGACCCCACTTGCTGCAAATCATCAGAAAGACCTCTTTGTTCAGACACCAGTTGCTCCGATTTTGCTCCTGGCGGCTTAACCATTCTGCTAGAACATTGTTCTTTCCCTTGAGGTGAACCGACTTTAAGGAAAGAACTTTGTTCTCTGCCCAGCGGAAATTTGCAAAATAGAGATATTAGTGGAGGACTGGGAGTTCCTCCTTGTTCGTTTATGTGAGTCACTGACGTCTGGTTGTTTGAGTGACCAATCACGTTTTTGTTTGAAGCAGATTTTCCCATCTCTGTAGAGACTTCCAGATCGTCAATAATGCTTTGTGATTGGATGAGAAGGTCTTTTCTATTGGAGACAACCTGCCTTGGATGTATTCTCGACCCAGATGAGCACCCCATCCCCAGAGGCTCGCATCTGTCGTAATAATCACTGGATTTTGCAAGATCCAACTTACACCTTTTTGCAGGTTTTGCCTGGAAGTCCACCAGTTCAGAGACTGAATCACCGGATCTGACAAATCGATTTTTTGATCAAGGTCCTCCTGTCTGCCCATCCACTGACACAGTATTGTCAGTTGAAAGATTCTGTACTTTGCCTGAGCCCAGGCTACAGCTGGAATACATGCCGAGAACTTGCCTAGGAGAGACATAGCTTGTCTTACTGTGACAGACTTTGCTCTCAGAAATTCCTGAGTACAGGAGATCTCTTCATACACTTTCTTTTGTGGAAGACAGGAGATCTGGTTCACTGTGGCCAGTGATACTTCAATAAATTCTCTTCTCTGATCTGGTGTAAGGTCGGATTTTTTTATATTCAAGATCCATCCCAGGTCCTTCAGAACTATCTGAATATGCTCTTGGAGAGTACCTTTGGATTTTGCAGCTATCAGCACATTGTCTAGATAAGGTACTAGAATGATCTTCTGCATTCTCAGATGTGCTGCAACTTCTATCATGATATTTGTAAAGATCCTGGGCGCACTTAAAATCCCAAATGGGAGTTGCCTTGAACTGCATGTGAAGGACCTGGGATCTAATGCAAACTGCTGCTCTCAGATATTTCCAGTGAGCCGGCAGAATGGATACATGATAATAAGCATCCATAAGATCTATGGACGCCATGAAGTAATCCTTCACCAGAAGCAGAATTGTGGAAGAAACTTATTCCATGTGAAACTTTTTGTATTTTACATAACTGTTCAAATACCGAAGATTTATGATCAGGCCAAAACCACCATTCGGTTTTGGAACCAGGAAGAGTGGAGTAAAACCCTCTTCCACTCTCCTGAAATGGAACCTCTTCCACAACCCCCTTTTGGAAAAGATTATCCACCGCTTTTTCCATAGCAGACTGCGTCACTGGGGGCTGCAAAAAAAAAAAAACTAAAAAAAACTTGTCACTCGAAAAAAATGTTTCGGAGATTTTCTGGAAAATGTAATTCTGTACCCTTCCCCGATTGTCTGGAAAATATATTTGCTTTTTAAATTTTTTTTTACCAAGCTGGGAAAATGCCTTCAAACTGTCCCCCACTAGAGTTGGGCCGAACGGTTCGCCGGCGAACGTGGTTCGCGCGAACTTAGGTGGTTCGCGTGCGGGTGTCGCACGCGAACGTTTTGCGGCAAAAGTTCGCAAAAAATCGGTTCGCCCCATAATGCACCTGAGGGTCAACTTTGACCCTCTACATCACAGTCAACAGGCCCAGTGTAGCCAATTAGGCTACACTAGCCCCTGGAGCCCCACCCCCCCTTATATAAGGCAGGCAGCGGCGGCCGTTATGGCCACTCGTGTGCCTGCATTAGTGAGAGTAGGGCGAGCTGCTGCAGTCTCTCATAGGGAAAGATTAGTTAGGCTTAACTTCTTCCTGGCTGCATACCTGTTCTGTTCAGTGAGCCCTCAGCCCACTGCATACCTGTACTGTGATCCTGCCACTGCATACCTGTTCATTGATCCTGCCACTGCATACCTGTTCAGTGATCCTGCCAATGCATACCTGTTCATTGATCCTGCCACTGCATACCTGTTCAGTGATCCTGCCAGTGCATACCTGTTCATTGATCCTGCCACTGCATACCTGTTCAGTGATCCTGCCAGTGCATACCTGTTCATTGATCCTGCCACTGCATACCTGTTCATTGATCCTGCCACTGCATACCTGTTCATTGATCCTGCCACTGCATACCTGTTCAGTGATCCTGCCAGTGCATACCTGTTCATTGATCCTGCCACTGCATACCTGTTCATTGATCCTGCCACTGCATACCTGTTCAGTGATCCTGCCAGTGCATACCTGTTCATTGATCCTGCCACTGCATACCTGTTCATTGATCCTGCCACTGCATACCTGTTCAGTGATCCTGCCACTGCATACCTGTTCAGTGATCCTGCCACTGCGTACCTGTTCAGTGATCCTGCCACTGCGTACCTGTTCATTGATCCTGCCACTGCATACCTGTTCAGTGAACCCGCCACTGCATACCTGTTCTGTTCAGTGAACAGTTTGGTGTGTCAGTGTGAAGCAGTACCTTAATTACACTACCTGATTGATGTATACACATGCAAGATGTTTTAAAGCACTTTAGGCCTGTCATTTAGCATTCAATGTGATTTCTGCCCTTAAAACGCTGCTTTGCATCAAATCCAGATTTTTCCCGGGGACTTTTGGCATCTATCCCACTCCGCTATGCCCCCCTCCAGGTGTTAGACCCCTTGAAACATCTTTTCCATCACTTTTGTGGCCAGCATAATTTTTTTTTTTTTCAAAGTTCGCATCCCCATTGAAGTCTATTGCGGTTCGCGAACTTTAACGCGAACCGAACCTTCCGCGAAAGTTCGCGAACCCGGTTCGCGAACCTAAAATCGGAGGTTCGGCCCAACTCTATCCCCCACCTGAACATAGTCATTGTTCAGTATTGGGTTGTTTGGGGGTGTTTGAGGATTGTGGATTGAAGAGAAAGCCCTTGCCTTTTGTAACGATCGGTGTCAGCACACAGAGAGAATCTGATTATTGGTGATCTGCAGTATCACCAAGAAAACAGATATATACCTGATTATTGATGATCTGCAGAATCACCAATAATACAGATATAGTACTAACCTCTGGACACCTGTATATATCATGAGTGTTTGGTGCAACAGTAATGACTTTGAGTAAACCACCTGATGAGCAGGTGATCCTTGGCAGTATGGGAAATACTGCTCTTTAGAGAAGCACGAGAACCTTCCAGCAGCCTGAGACCTTCCAAGGGGTGGAGTCTCAGGCTGACAGTAGGAAGGGCCAGTGAGTGAGTGACACCTGAAGGTGGATGTCACTAACTGATCTGAAGACTATCTCCTAAAGGGGAGAGATAGCTCTCGAGGTCGGGCAAGCCAGGTCGGCAACACACGGACAGATAAAGTACAAAGACAGAAGGCTGATTCGGTATCCAAGGCAGGCAGGGTTGGCAACGGATAATCAGATGTGCATGATACCGAATCAGAGAGCGGAGGGATAGTCAGGAAAGCAACAGGTCATAACAGATATCAAACAATGCCTAGTCTTGGGTGTGAGGTCCGTGGTCTCTACACCCCGGAACTAGTCTGAAGTATAACAGAATGAAAACACAAGTTCCCTAATCTTGGGTGTGAGGTCCGTGGTCTCTACACCCTGGAACTAGTCTGAAGTATAACAGAATGATAACACAAAATCTGGCTCAGTGTGAATTCCCAGGTCCTCGTGGTTCAAGCACACTGTAGGATCTGACTAAGGTCTGAGTGCTTTCACGTAGTGTTCGCAACGGCAGACAACTTGTGACTGGCCAGCAGTAACTATATATAGAGCAGCGCTCTCTGGCGCCACCCCTAAGTGATAGACCAATAGTTACTTGCTCGGAGGTCAGCTGACCAGCCGGACAGCTGATCCCCCCCCCCCCCCCCTTGGCCGTCATAAAAGTTCTGCCTCTCAGCGCGCGCGTATTCCTGAATCTGTGTGAACTAACAGACCCAGCCACACCAGACGCATGCTGCTGCGTACAACCCGCCGTACTAGACGCAGAACCAGCCGCCTTGCTATCAGTACACGCGGCGGCTTTTCCGTGTTTCCTTACACCTTTGAGGTCTTTTTCCACTTGCAATTTTTTATTCAGTTTCTTACCTCTAATTTTTTTCTAGGACCCCAAAATCTTTTTTCTGGGAGCCTGTTTTTTCTTGAGAGGTGGAAAAGGCTTTCTTTTCAGCTGCCCTTTCTAGCGCTTGCTCAAGGGCTGAACCAAACATCAGGTCTCCTTCAAATGGGAGGCCACACAGTAACTTTAGTTGCCATATCACCTTCCCAATTTTTTTGCCAAAAAAGTCTGCGAACAGAATTAATTAAGGCTAGGCATCTGGCAGAAATTCTGACAGCCTCACTAGAAGCATCCGCAAGGAACTTAGCTGCTAGTTTCAGGGTGGCAACTGATAGAGAAATGTTTTCAAGTGGAGCACCATCTTTCAAACGAGCCTGCATCTCCTGCAGACACAGAATTAAACAACGAGCAGTGCAGGGCGTACATTTAAAAAAGTTGGTCAAATTCAGGCGCGATTTATCGGGAAAATAAAAATATCGTAATTTAGAAATATCAATAATTTAATGGTATTTGTAACGTAAAATTGTTAATTCCAATTATTAGTTTTAAAACATATGTGAGTTGAAAACAAAAATATAATAACATTAAATATCGTAATGTAATTCAACAAGACGGCTTAACCCAACCCTACTCTCACACACAACCCTCCCTTGGTGGTGCCTAACCCTAACCACCCCCTTGGTGGTGCCTAACCCTAACCAACCCCCTGGTGGTGCCTAACCCTAACCATCCCACTGGTGGTGCCTAACCCTAACCACCCCCCTGGTGGTGCCTAACCCTAACCACCCCCCTGGTGGTTTCTACCCCTAAATTATCGTAAAATAGAAATGTCAAATATCGTTATTACATCCATACAGTGGATGTTATATTTTCATAATTACAAAATGATTTGCATTTGGACAGAATTTGCTTACATTCCATCATTAAACATGTTCATTTACCTTTATTACACCAATAGACTTTTTAAGTTATCATTATGACTCACATTTTTCTTTATTTAGCGTTATGATATTCGTTCTGATATATCATCATAAACTTCAAATTAGCGGTATTACCGATTCCACAACAAAATTAGGAATATTATTGAGTTTACTTTATCGATTTAAGTAAAATATCGATTTTAGGCACTTGCGCCCAAACATATGCAAAATTGAGTGTAAATTTACAAAAATAATTAACATTAGAAATATAGCCACGCCCATATCTATTAGCGCCATTTTTAGCTGATTCGAGTGCAGGTGGCTGCTAAATTAGGAGATAATGAGACAGAGATTGCCTCCCAGGCTTTTTTTGAGAAGAGTCTCCATTTTCCTATCTGAAATGTCTTTCAAGAATCCCGTATCTTCAAAAGGGATAGCAGAATCTTTGGATAATTTAGAAATGGCAGCATCAATTTTAGGACATTTTGACCATTTAGCAACCTCCTCCTCATTAAAAGGATATCACCTTTTAAATGATTTAGTAATTAACAGCCTCTTATCAGGTTGTTTCCACTCACCCACAATTAAATCAATCATTGTTGGGGGGCGGAGCCAGCTATGGAGGAGTGAAGTTGCGTGGTAGTGGAGCTCCCGTCCCCGTGTGCCTTAATCTGCTATTTAGAAGCACAAGTCCTCGCTAAAATCCACCCCGAGGGGTATGAAGAAAGCTGGGAAGCAATCTGCTGCTGCTGCTGGGTGCCAGAAACCTACCACACAGAGACCGGTAACCCGCTATTTCCAAACCCTGAACTCGAACGCAGCTCCATCTAAGATGGCGGATCCCGCTGCTCAGGAAGAACAGGCTGCTACATCGACCTCTATGAGAGCGGGGCCTTCTGCACTTTGTAACCTGGAGGACATCTGGCGTTACCTCCGCAGCCTACCTACCAAGCAAGATCTGGACGAGCAGACAGAAAGGATAGTCGCGTCCACCAGAACTGAAATAGCGGTGATCCATGCGGACATTTCAGGCCTGTCGGAGAGGGTCTCCACAACGGAATCGGACATAGTCACACTGCGGGCTGAGGTTGCATCCCTCAAAGCAGCTGGGGAAAAGCAACTGGCCTCCTCACAGTCCTTCCGCTGGCAATTAGAGGACCTGCAGAACAGAGGGCGCCGAAACAACATTAGGATTCGTGGTGTCCCGGAATCCGTGCAAGCAGAGGAAATTATTCCCACGCTCTGTAAAATCTTTAATGGAGTACGGAACCGGCCGGAGGATCAGAGAATCAAATTTGATCGCGCACATAGAGCTCTGCGTGCTGCCCCCTCGGATCAAGACCTGCCGAGAGACATCATCTGCCGCCTGCACAATTATGAAGAGAAGGAGGAAATAATGGCAACCGCTCGTGGAAAAGATCATATGGAATGGCAGGGCTCTCCCATCTCCCTTTTCCAGGATCTGGCGCCCTCCACCCTAGCGCAGCGATGGGCGCTACGATCGCTTATCAAAGCTGTTCAGAAAGCCGGAGCATCTTATCATTGGGGGTTCCCCTTTCAGCTCGTGGTGCGAAAAGGATCCAAATCGGCCATTTTACGCCATCCACGTGAGCTCCCTAAGTTCTTTGCAGCGATCTCCATGCAGTCGGTTGATCTTCCAGAGTGGGACCCAGACTCTTTTGACCAATCCCGCCCGCTGAAAAACCGCAGATCGAAGCGTCAGTAGTGTGAGTACTTTGCTATCTTGATTTGCTGTCAGATCCCCTGTTAACTTTAACACGATCTATCCCACAGACTTGAGCCTCTGCCTGGATTTCCCTCCTTTTTGTCTGCCCCTTATCCTCTACAGACTCGTGGGCTGCTTAAAACTCCATCACGACTGTGTTTGACCTGGAGCTGTTATGGGACGAGGCTTAATGTTTTGACTACTGCAGCCTGCTAAGCTCCTTGTCTCTTTCGGATCACACTTACGACAGCCCTATACACCTGGATCTAAATGACTTATTTCTTGCCTCCACGGACTTCTGAAGATGGTGTTCCATGGATGGTGGGGCCCTGTGTCGTTGGACTGCCTCCCCCTGTCCCCCCTAGTACAATGATGGATCCCCGTGCCTCCCTCCCAGTTTGCATTATGTGTATTCATACAACAATTCTTGTTTTATCTTGTGCTCTATACATCTATGCTGTAATAGGTTAGTTGCTATATACCTACCTCATTATATCATCCAGTCTGTTTTCCTATGATGTAATGTGCTACACATATGTACCTTACATGATGTTGTTGGCTTGGGAGGTGCGGACATAGGGCCCTAGGCCCGGGGAGGGGGGGCTGCTGGTGACGGGGTTCCACTTCTTAAGTTCTCTATCAGCATGATAGGAGCTAGCTCAATGCCCTCCATCGGAGTAGGGCCTAGGCCTATACAGACCGCAGCTGAGGTTTTGGTTTACAGTTAATACAGGATGAGCTCTTACAGAGCACCTGCCCCTCTTCTTATTGGGCTTTTATGGTAATGGGGGTGGACCCCGGGGGGGGGGGGGGTCTGGGTCCTGGTTCTCCTAGATTTGGGAATACAGATTCTGACAGTTATAAAATGGTTATATTTGCAATGTTACTGATATTTCATTCTACTTTCTGAGGATATGCTATATTATGTCATGTTGACACACAGGGTTTTGGAGGCAAAGACTCCACTCCTAACCATGGTGCAGACTCTTTTACCCCAGGGTGTTTTGCCACCCCGATTCCGTGAGCCTTTCAGGCTTCCGGAGGTCTTGGATATGTTTATCCATACACAGGCCTATTTGAGGCCTAGTAGCAGGATGGTATATATGAGTATACCTCCTGTGATTTTTCTGTGGTTTGTTACACAGCTACTCAAAATTTTATTTCCTTCTGTGCCTTTCTTTCTCTTTTTTCTCTCTTCCTTTCCTTCTATTGTGAGTGTATGGCTGGGGTTGGGGTTCGGGTGGTCTGGGGGGGCTCTCGGGGCTTTTGCCCTATGTTCAAACAGTCACTTAAGGTGCTTTCCCTCAACGTCAGGTGGTTAAACATCCCAGAAAAGAGGTCTGCCATGCTGAACTTGTGCCGCAGGGAACGAGCCAGTTTGATCTGTTTGCAGGAAACTCATTTTAAGGGGCCCGCGCCCCCCAAATTATTCAACAGATATTATAAAACTGCATTGCAACGATCGGTGTAACACAGAGAGGGTCTGATTACCGGTGATCTGCAGTATCACCGAGAATACAGATATATATACCCAATTATTGATGATCTGCAGTATCACCGATAATCAGATATATCTCTAACCTCTGGACACCTGAGTAATAAGAGTGTTTGGTGCAACAGTAATACTTTGAGGACTGCACCTGAGGAGCAGGTGCACAGCAGTAAGGAGTACTGCACAATAACACATTCCTTCCGCAAGCCTGAGACTCTCCCGAGGGAGGGGTCAGGCTAGGAGTGGGAAGGACTGAGTGTGAGTGACCCCAAGGAAGGATGTCACCCACAGGTCTGTGAGCTATCTCTTGACTGAGGAGATAGCTCTCGAGGTCGGGCAAGCCAAGTCGGCAACAGACAGACAGATCAGGGACAGAGACAGGAGACAGATGCGGAATCCTAAGACAAGCAGAGTTTGGCAACAGAGTATCAGATATAGCGAAGGACCAAATCAGAGATCAGAAGAGTAGTCAGGAAAGCAGAAGGTCATAACAAATAACGTATTTTTCGGACTATAAGACGCCCCGGACCATAAGACGCACCTAGGTTTAGAGGACAAAAATAAGGGAAAAAAATATACACAACCCTGGTGCATCTATGGTACAGGGGCATCTTGTGGAGCTTCTCCCAAGCTCCATAAATCTCCATAATCTCCCAGTTACAGTAATCCCTTAACTGAGGCAAAAACTGGAGGTGTTGCAATATAACAGCAATATCTGTAGCAGCGTTTACTTGTCTTCCTGCTGTATGTCTATTGCTGACATGCTAGGTGAAGGGTGGGTGAGTGAGCGAGTGTAGTCTGTGTATATGAATGTGTGTGTGTGTATGTATATAGTGTGTGTGTGCGTGTGTGTGTGTGTGTGTATGTATGTATGTGTATGTATATAGTGTGTGTATGTATATAGTGTGTATGCGTGTGTGAGTGTGTATATAGTGTGTGTGTGTGTGTGTGTGTGTGTGTATCTGTGTGTTGTGTATGTATGTCTGTGTAATATATGAGCTGGGCTCTGTAGGAGGACAAAGTGTGTGTGTGTGTGTGTGTGTATGTGTACTTTGCTTGTGTCTGTATGTGTTGGATTTTCTACCTCCTCTGCAAGCTGATAATGGGCACATTGACCTCTCCCTCCTATCCACTCATTTCTCAAAGCATCCGGTAAAAAAGTGTGTGTAGATGTAGCAGCTTTTACTTTCTGTATGTCGGGTGAGGTGAGAGAGAGCGCTGAGGAATGTAGCAGCGTGCACGGAGAGGCTGTCAGCTGTCTGCAGGAAGATTTACAGCTTTTACCAGCCTGCCCACTGCCTACATCGCTCTGTAATGTCGGGTGAAGGTAGGAAGAGAGAGTGAAGGAATGTAGCAGCTTTAACGGAGAGGCTGTCTGAGCGAAGATTTAGAAGCGTTTACTTGCTTGTCAGCTGCCGATGTAAGGCTATAATGTCGGGTGAATGGAGAGGATCTGAGCGGGCTATTATAGCTGCGTGCACAGAGAGGCTGTGAGCTCAGGCAGACAAGATGCTTTCTGCAGGCTATCTAATGCCAACTTGCCGGGTGAAGAGAGAGAGCTGAGCGGCGAGTGTAGCAGCTTGTGAGCATTGCATACCCGCTGGCTCGCTCTATGCTCCCAACTCTCAGCAGGAGTCCTTCCTCCAGAACTTTCTATCCAAATTAAGCGCATTTTCTGAGGGTAGCATTATTCTGGGGGGTGATCTGAATGTGACTCTGGATCCTACCCTAGACTCGTCCTCGCAGAGGTCTCCACTCTCCAAAAACTCCTCCGTAAATGTAAAGCTCTATTACATGACATGCAGCTGGTTGATCTGTGGATACTTCATAACCCCTCGCAGAGGGACTACACTTTTTTCTTCTTTCCACGTAATTCCTATACCAGGATAGACTACATTTTTGTTTCGCACAATTTGTTGTCCTTCTCTGCCTCTCCGGGTATTGGCAGTATGACCCTGTCGGACCATGCACCGGTATGGGCCGATTTGGCATTGAGTGACAGTGGCTCCAGACCCCCCACCTGGCGGATCAATAACTCCTTGATCAAAGACAAACAAATTTTTGAAAAACTTAAAAATGAAATGGAGGAGTTTTTCCAGATGAATGTGCATAAGGACACGTCCCCCTTGGTGGTGTGGGAGACTCACAAATGTTTTGTGCGAGGCTTGTTGATAAGAGAAGGAGCTCGTCGCAAAAGGGAAAGAGAAAAGGAGGTACAAAACCCATTGTCCCGAATTAAAGAACTCGAATTAAAGCACAGGGGGGATTTGTCCTCATCCACACTATCTGCCCTATCTGAGGAGAGGGATCGTCTTAAATCCTTACTGTTCCATAAAGCAAAATACGCAGCTGAACGTTGACGTCGCTCATTTTATGAGTGGGGCAATAAATGCGGGTCCATGCTTGCGAGGGCCTTGAAGTCTCAGCAGTCATCCAATTATATCCCCTGCATGAAGGATGAAGGACAAGTCCTCCAAGCTTCACCATGAGTATAAGGACATTTCAAGGATCTTTAAAGATTACTATTCAGGGTTATATAGTCTCCCCCCTCCTATGCCCAACTGCACGGCAGCCAATAAGCGCAGCAAAATTGAGTCTTATTTGAGGAACTCTCAAATGCTTCGCCTCTCACTCCCTGAAGTTAAAGAGCTGGAGGAGCCTTTCACGGGGGGGGAACTGGGAGTGGCTCTCTCCCAGATGCCTGTGGGAAAGGCCCCCGGTCCTGACGGGTACTCCTCAGAATATTATAAAAGATTCCAGCAGTTACTCTCTCCCCACCTTCTGAAGGCTCTCAACACAATCACAGACGCGCCTCTAGATCAGAATTGGTTCTCTTCTCAAATGCTGGAATCCCACATCACGGTTATCCATAAAGATGGGAAGGACCCGGCACAATGCCAGAGTTACCGACCCATATCCCTCCTGAATGTAGACCTCAAACTGTACTCCAAAATGCTGCCTAATAGGCTGGCTCCCTTGCTTCCCAAACTAATTAATCTAGACCAGGTGGGTTTCGTCCCGGGCAGAGAGGCTAGGGACAACACTATCCGCACCCTGGATGTGCTTCACTGGGTGAGGTCCCGGTCCACCCCCACCTTGCTTCTCTCTACTGATGCTTAAAAAGCTTTTGATAGGGTGGACTGGGATTTCATTGAAGGCACCTTACGCCATATAGGTCAGGGTGGAATGATGAGAAAGAATACTGGCTTTGTACTCTGGCCCAAACGCTAAGGTCAAGGCTAATGGAATCCTATCCGAAACCTTTAGCATACAAAATGGAACCAGACAGGGGTGCCCACTATCCCCACTCATTTTTGCCTTATCCCTTGAACCCTTCCTCTGCACAATCCGTAACAACCCTGATATTAAAGGAGTTGACTTCCCGAGATCCACGCATAAAGTTGCCGCTTATGCGGACGACATGCTTTTTTATCTAACCAACCCGCACATTTCCCTACCCAATCTCATGCTAGAGTTCCGTACATATGGGCTTTTATCAAACATGTCACTTAATTATGATAAAAGTGAGGCGATGGGGGTGCTTCTCCCAGGTCCCCTCAAATTAACCATCCAAAGCAACTTTCCGTTCCGTTGGCCTTCACACTATTTGAAGTATTTAGGAGTTCACATCACCCCTGACCCAAAAGACCTAGTCTCCAACAACTTCCTTCCGGCTCTGTAGAGAATTCGACAGGATCGGCAGCGCTGGAACAAATCGCAGTTCTCCTGGTTTGGGAGATCGAATATTATTAAAATGACCATTATGCCATGCTTACTCTATTTCAGACCCTTCCAATCCCAATTCCTTCTACATTTTTCAAAGCAATTACCCAAACTTTCTCCAAATTCATCTGGTCAGGGCAGAAGCCCAGGCTGAAATATCAAATTTTAATGGCACCAAAAGAACTGGGAGGTATGGCTGTTCCCAATCCTCGTCTCTACTGCGCTGCAGCAGTACTAACTCGTATTATCGATTGGCATAGACATGCTGGTCATAAAAAATGGGTAGGAATGGAAGAGGAAATATTAAAAGCTGAGATTAAACATATCCCCTGGTCGACTCGGTCCTGGCATTCCCCGGACCCAGCGGCATCTCTCATTACTCACACAGCCAACATTTTTGCTAAATACAGGCAACTACCTCTACTTTCCCCCTGGCCGACTCCGCTCTTTCCCATATTGGATAACCCGTCCTTCCCTTTGGGCCTCCCTGCCAAGAGCTATTTATCCTGGCGGGGCGGACATGTGCTCCGAGCTCAACATCTCACCACAGGTGGGGATTGGGTTCCTCTCCAGACATTACAGCAAGACCTGGGCTCTCAGGATTTAGATGACTGGAGTTGGATTCAGTTCAAACATTTTCTCCTGTCACATGGACCCAAAACCAACTTTGATCGCTCCCTTACTGTCTTTGAGAAGGCATGCCAGGGTGAGGGTCAATTAAGAGGCACGGTTTCACTGACATACTCCTTACTGAATGATTCTACCTTCCCATCAGAACCCTTTAGAAACAGGTGGGAACAAGACTTAGGATTTACATTTAGTGATAAGTAATGGGATAAGGTCTTGGTGTTTGCACACAAATCTTCTATCTCTTCCAGGGCTCAGGAGGCCGGCTACAAAATCTTAACAAGGTGGTACCTGACAACCTATCATCTTCATCATATGTTCCCAAACACCACAAATCTCTGCTGGAGATGTGGACAAGAAGTGGGTACCATAGTACATATTTTTTGGTTTTGTGCTAAGCTTTCCCAGTTCTGGACAGATGTGAGAAGTATTATGCATGAGTTAAACTATCTCCCACCTGACTCCCCAGCATTCTTCCTGTTACTCCATAACTCATGGTCCATCAGAAAATATAAAAAAAAAACACTCACTAGACATCTAGTAAACGCTGCTAGGTCTCTGGTTGCCAAACACTGGAAATCTACTGACCCACCTACAGTGGTGGAATGGCTTAGAGCGGTAGCTCAGACACAAAAGATGGAAGAGCTCACAGCCCCCATTCAGGACAGACAGGAACAGTACTGGAAAACGTGGTTCGGGTGGTTTGAATCTCAGGAGACAACGCTACCGTTTACTAATGAGTAGTTGATTTACTGGTCAATGGGTATGACCTAGGTCTTCATGGTCGTGCTCTCTCTTGGTCCAGCATTTTCTTTTGAGGTTGATTTTTTCTCTACCTGGCTTTGGGGAGTGTCTTTTCCTTCTCCTTGGGATCCCCATTCGGGCCTGCCTGGGCCTTAGCCGCAGCCATTTCTACTTTCTAGTTTCCTCTTTCTCTTCTACTTCTTTTTACACTGTCCTTCTGTTTTTCTTCCCTAAGCGGTCACTCAGGGGAATGGTCGCTTTGCTAATCTTTTCAACAGATTTGGGCTTTCTCCCATACTTAACTTGAGCTAACCCAAGATGCTTCTCTCGATCCTGCCCAGCGCTTCTCCGGCTCTGCTGGACCCCCTGGTGGATGTTCCCTCTGGGCCCAGGGTGTCTGATTTGGTTGCTATAGGCGCTGACCGGGTTGGAGAGTAGCATCTTTCATAGCTATGATTATAACATTTGGGTTTTCTTTATGCCCCCCTTACTATTGACATATTTGTGCACTTCTTTTTGAATATATGGAGCCGTGCTGGATTACGTCTCCACTCTACTATGTTCATACCTGTTATCGGATTGCATAAACTTGTTCTATTTTATCATAAGACTCCCTGTTAAGAGAAACAGGTTATTGCTGACAAATGTCATTGTCCTTGCACTTTCCTTTTTCTATGTAAAAATAAAAACCTTTAAAAAAAATAAATCAATCATTGTTTTGCACACAGAAAAACAAACACCTGTTTCTGAACAAGCTGTTCTGAATACATATCATCTTCAATGGAAGCAGGTTTGGGCTTTTCAATAGGAATATTTAAAGCCGTGCAAATGTACTCTAACAATTCAATAGACTGATCAGGTAGCAGTGTAAATTGTCCTCTATTAGAGCTTCTGGGTGTCTCCTCTTCCACAGCGGAAGATTCCCCAACATGCTCTATATCCTCCAAGGAAGAATCCGCAACCCTCTGTACCTCAAATACACTAGGTAAGTCTGTATCCAATATTGGAGGGACTACCTCAAAAGTGGCCAGTAAAGTAGGAGCTTCCTTTGCAGCCACAAACCTTTCTGCTAAACGCTCTTGAAATTTAGATAACATATCATTAAACATGTCACCAATTTCATGTTTTACCACTTGTAGTATACAGGCATTGCACATGGGCTTGGGGTAGGAGGGGGCCAGCTTTTTTCTGGCATATACCACATTCCCTTGTGGCTTTAAATGGCGTGGGGTTCTTAAATACACAAACAGAAAAAATGCCAAAAGTTAGAGTACATACACAAAAAGCTCTGCCCCATAAGTACTGACCAAACAAGACCTTACCTGGTTGGTGTTGGTATGCGACAGTGTCCCTGCCGAGAGGTATCCTCCATTGCGGATGGTAGAGGGAATGCTGATCCAGCACACTAAGGCACCGCGTCTATGCGTCCATGCGTACTAGACACGTGCGGCGTTCCCACGAGGCGTGAGGTCCGCCTCCCCGCTGGCAGAAGTTCTGGCCACCAATTGAATGCTTCCGACAGAGCCTCAAGCTGAAACGCCGAACCTCGCTCAGCTCTACCATCGGATAGCTGGATGTGAATTTCCACAAGGCCTGCAGAGGTGCATCTGCTGCTTTCTAGGCCTGCTGCACCAGCTCTCCTCCTGCCCCGACCTCCATGCCAAGAGGATCGCCATGCAGCGTCTCCATCTGAAGACCCACACAGGCAGGCTGAGAGGAGCTGGCCTTACCCTCTGACCCCCAGCAGTCCGGAGATTGTATCCCGTCTGTCCAGGGGACAGGAAAGCACTGAGGCTAGGTAGGAGGATGTGGGTATTTAAATTGTATCTTGTGCTTCCTGTCCCCTAGGCAGGCGAGGCTATCCTAGTTCAACCATGAGTGGAGGCAAGCAGAAACTAATGATTTGGGGGTGATTTTCAGCCAATGGGCAAGGGAACCTAATCACAGTAAACGGCACCATGAAAGACCACAGTTACTTACGGTAACGTCTTTTCCGGGAGTCAGAAGGACAGCAACCCAGATGAGAGAGGATTCCCTCCACTACTGCTGGACAGGAAAAGGTTAAGAGAGTACAGCGGAGCATATATAAGCACACATCAACTCACTATCCTCAGTAATAACCAAGATGACCACGAATAATGCTTGAACAATTTAATAATAATATAATAAACCTGAACAACAATGTATACAACCCTGGGTGGGTAGTTTGGGTGCTGTCCTTCCGACTCCCGGAAAAGACGTTACCGTAAGTAACTGTTGTCTTTCCCAGGGTCGTCTCCAGGACAGCAACCCAGATGAGATACAGAGATTATCAGTATCAGGGTGGGACAACTGCATGTAGAACCCTTCTACCGAATGATAAATCAGTATTAGCAGATACATCCAATCTATAATGTTTTACAAAAGTATTTTTACTTGACCAGGTAGCTGCCCTACATATCTGGTCAATAGAGACTCCAGCTTTTTCTGCCCATGATGTAGAAACAGATCGGGTTTAATGGGCCTTTAACATACTTGGAACCTGTTGACCGTTGACCTGGTAAGACATGGAAATACATTGTCTGATACATCTAGAGATGGAGGCCTTAGAAGCTTGCTTACCCCTATTCAGCCCTGAAAACAGTACAAACAATGCCTTAGATTTCCTCCAAAGTTCTGTAACCTTCAAGTATTGTAACACACACCGTCTCACATCTAAACAATGCATCTGTCTCTCTTTCTCGTTGTTTGGATTACTACAAAACGAGGGTAAGAAAATCTCCTGTACTCAATGAAATCTGGAGCAAACCTTGGGTACAAAAGCAGGATCTAGACGGAGAGTGATTCTATCCTCGCTTACTATCAGGTAAGGTTCTGTAATAGACAAAGCTTGTATCTCCCCAACCCTTCTGGCTGAAGAGATAGCTAACAAAAAAGCAGTCTTAAGAGTCAATAGCTTCTCTGAAATCTCCTCGATGGGTTCAAAAGGAGGCTCCATCAAGGATTGAAGTCCCAAATTCAAGTCCCAAGGTGGAACCAGAGTCTTTACCAGTGGCTTAATTCTGTGGATTGCCTTAAAAAACCTAATGAAGAACTCATCCTCAGCCAATCTCTTCTGCAGGAACACACTGATAGCGGAAGTCTGTACCTTAAGAGTGCTCACCCTCAAGCCCTTCTTCAATCCGGCCTGGAGAAATTCCAAAACCGAATAGGATTGCAGTCTATCCATATTATTGTCCGTGCAAATTTGGACAGAGGCGCCAGGCAGGTTAAAATGATCTAAAAACAACTAAAAAGGAGGAGTACAGGTGGACTTACCTCCTGAAATGATGGACAATCAAGATTGTTCAAATCGCAAATAACAATTTATTTTGGCACTCCGCAACGCGTTTCGCAGGTATAACCCGCTTCATCAGGCAAGGAGTGCAAGCTCAAAAAGGTCCAATAGTGGCAATGCGCCTCTGTATTATTGTCCACACACCAGCTACAATAAACTCTCCAGACTTTTGCATAGATCTTCCTGGTTACTAACTTCCTACTTTGAAGCAGAGTATTAGACAAATCAGTGGAAAACCCCTTACCTCTCAGGAGTTCCCACTCAGTTTCCAAGCAGACAGATGCAGCATGTTTACCTGTGGATGAGACACTGGGCCCTGCGTCAACAGGTCCTGGCGAAAGGGGAGCATAAACGGTTCTGCTACAGCAAGCTTCCTCAGCAGAGAGAACCAGGGTCTCTTAGGCCAGAATGGAACTACCACAATCACTAGAGCTTTGTCCTGGAGAATCTTTCTGAGAGTCCTGGAAATTAGACTGAAAGGAGGAAAGGCATATAGAAGAGGATACTCCCGCTTGAGAGAGAAGGCATCCACTGCCCACGGTTTCTCGAGAGGACACAAGGAGCAAAACTTTTGACACTTTGCATTTTGTTTGTTCGTAAACAAGCCTATTGTCGGTTGTCCCCATTTGGCAGTTAATTCCAGAAAAATCTCCTGATTTAGGGCCCATTCATCCTGACTCAATTCTGACCTGCTGAGAAAATCCGCTACTTGATTTGAGGCACCCTTTAAGTGAACCGCCTTTAAAGAACCTAGGTTCCTCTCTGCCCAGCCCAGTATCTTTTCTGCCTGGACTGAAAAAGACCAGCTTCTCGTCCCCCCTTAATGGTTCAAGTGAGCTACCACTGTGAGCTACCACTTTTTGAAAATGTAACAATGCTCTCCTTACCGCTTCTAATTCCCTTAAGTTGGAGTGCCTCATCCCCATAGTCCTGCTCCATGAGCCCTGAACTGGGGTACTGTCCATGTGGGCCCCCCAACCCCACATGCTGGCATCCGTGGTGATCACCTTTTGGATTGGAAAGTCCCATAACCTGCCCTCCAACAGATGATTCCCCTCAAACTGAAGCCCAGACTTCCTAGACACTTGATAGAGAGGGGTCTAATTTTGGCACAGAACCCCAATTTTTCTGATCACCAGGATTATATGGATATTGTTTGTTCATGGCTCTAGGCCAAAAAACTCTTTTCTCTGGACAATCCCATTCTTTCTTAATCATGTCCTTTAAAGTACTATGCACCGGGATTACATTAACTTGTTTGTTCGCTAGACTTTCATACATCTTGTCTAAGGCCGAGAGAGAGGTTTTTCTTCCTCTTTAATTTCCATGGTCGCATACATGGCCCTTAACAACTCCTCCATATGATCCATGGAAAAGGCAAATTCCTGGGGTTTGTTTCCACTTTCAATTTGCTCTGTATTCTCCTCTGATCCTGACATTTCCTCCAAGGAAGAGATTTCCCCTTCTGAAAGCTCTGCCTCGGAGTCTCCTCCACTACGCCTTCTCTTAGAGGCCTTAGTTAACTGCCTGTCTGCCAGGTCTACCACCCCGGAACCACCTGGTGAAGGGGAATCACACTAGGAGGAGAAACGGGTACTGTAGGTATAGCAGAAGACGTGGAAGGTAAAGCTGATGAATCTTTAAGGGTTTGGGAGGTGGACGAGATCTCAGCCTTCATCCATCCCAATAAATCATCAAACACAGCAGGAGATTCCTCTTTAACAAGATTCCGGGTACAATCCTGACAAATTGGCCTGGTGGCGCTTGCTGGGATTTTGACTGCACAAAAGGCACATTTCCTGCTAGACTTTTGCACCCCCGACTGGCGAGAGGATGAAGAACCAGAAGTGCCAAAAGTTCCTTGAGCTCTACCCTTGACCTCTTTCCCTTTTCCAGATTCTCCTGTTTTTGGCTGCAAAAGGGAAAGAGTCAATCAATACTTAGAAAACCTGTGTTACCCCCAATCAAACCCCAG